>NW_019416874.1:1088085-1190585 GCF_000390285.2 Anoplophora glabripennis
AATGGTTGTTAATGTTTTTGTTGTTCTTTCTATTTGTCACATGTTTAATTTGAATTGTATGTAAATAAAGGTTAGGTGTATTTACTCTGCTTTTGTTTTATATAATTAAACCATACATCCCCTCTACAAAGTTAGTAGCCAGTGCCTTCCGGTCAATTAAAAAAATAGATACACACAACGTAGGTAGTCCTTATGACGATCACATATTTTTGGCCACAACTACGTTTACTTATTGTTTTTTGTCGAATCTAGGGTTGTTATACTACAATATTAAGGATAAAAGTTTGTTCCCGACATATCAATAGCAAAACATATCAATGTTTCATTGAAACATGAATAACTATAAGGGTATAAGAAGATACACATGTGATTGTGCCAATTGGAATAGAACAATAGGTTGTTGCTCACATGTAGCCTCATTAATTTATTACTTGTCTTATGCCCGTTATAAATCAAAAATTATTAGGCCTGCTGAAATCTTAACACATATATTTGATACCACAAATGTGACTACAACTATAGAAGAAAATAGTGACGAGGATTAGAATAGATTAATGACTATGTATACAAAATAAAATTTTCTGAAAAGTTTAAACAAATGCTGTTTTCATTTTAATTTTAGTAATATTTATTGGATTGGTCACAATATACTAATATACTAATTTATATATTACAGCTAAAATAAAGACAATGTTATGAGTTGCATGACACGAGATTTTGATTTATACTATAGGCGTTTAGTAATCTGGAAATTAACAGCATTACAATAAGTATATCAATTGATTTATGCATAGTAATGGGAGAAATCATTAAGATAATGATCCAGACTGCCAAGATACCGATCACTTTCAACAAAACTTGCATGGCTTTACGTTTAAAGTTTCCTATTACACAATTTTTTTTACAATACTTTACCTAGCAACATAAAATGATTATTTTGAATATGATCCACCCATCGCAGATCTATGTAACTGCTATGCATTGTAGCTTAAGACTCACTGATTATACGTGATTTTTTTGGTTAGTGTATCTCGAGAAATAACCACAAAAAACTACCCTTTATTTTTTCAATTATTTTTTTCTCACTGTTTATATAGTTGAAAAACTATGAAAAAAATATGCAATATAATTCTTATCAGTAGCTTTCATATGCCGTTGGATTTATTCAAATATCTATCATAGTTTTATAGAAAAATGATTTTGAAGTTAAGGGTTGCAACCCCATTTTTTTAAAAATGAGCAAAGATAGAGCTCTGATAATTGGTCAAAAGTTACTTCTATCAACAAGCAACACACTGAAGAAGACACCATTGTTAAAAAAACACGCCAGTGCAGATTTCATGTGTAAACCCGGTGAGACCCTTTTTGAAGTTAACATTCTTTTTTTTATTTTTAAACAGTTAGATTACATGTATCAATTTGCAATTTAGTTTTTTTCAAAAATTATAATTTTGAAGTAAGTATATACTCGGAAAGACGCTTTTTTTTAAGTTAAATTCCGTTTATTGGTTCTCGAGATATAATCTCTCAAAGTTTATCGGCATTTACCGGTAATTTATAAACAATTTAGCAATAATCTTTGATCCAGTGGCTTCGTTTTTCCGAGTTCTAAGCTGGAAAAAACTTTCATATCCATAAGTTATCGGCAACATAGATAAATCAGCGGAAAATCTGTCGCTCGCACGCGTGAAATGTGACTCAAAACACGAAAAGTGGGGGAGGGGGCTTTCGCTCCGAGACTGAATTCAGAGGTTCAAAATGCAAAGGTATAAAATAAATTGTATTATCTAATGGAACAATTTCGATCTTTTTTTAATCCGATGCCTCACGAGCCAAGGAATTCGAATATCGTAATGCCAACTGTCTAATTTGCACATATTTTGTTATAAACAAAGTTTATTATTTATACATTAAATATACTGTATATTTTACCTTATGCTATTGCATTTTTTCAATGAAAAATCTGAATATAAATGTATTTAGTTATAATTATTACAATTATTTAAATAATTTTTGTTTAAACAAATTAAAAAATAATTATTTGGAAATTAATTTTTTTGTTAAATACAGATAAAATTTAAAAAAATAATACTTTAAAATTATAATTTTTGAAAAAAACTGAATTGCAAATTGATAAATGTAATCTAATTGTTTAAAAATAAAAAAAAAGTGTTAACTTTAAAAATTTACTGTGGACGTCCTAATCAACCGATTTAAATTTTTCAAAAACCATTTGAAAGGTCTGGCGGTCTTTCTATGTGAAAAAATTTTCAAGTATCTAGATGCTTTGTTTGAGGCTGTGCAACATTTTGAAAATTCGAAAATATTGTTCAGAAATTTTTTTCAAAAAATTATTTTGTGAAAACTATCGAACCGATTTTAATGAAATTTGTTGCGTTGTTTTATTACACTCTAAAGCTTTTTTTACCAAAATTAGAATGCTCTCGGAGCAATTAAAATATTTTAAAAAATTAACCAAAAAAAATTTATGCAATCGTTAACGCTAACAAAAATATGGGGACGTAATTGGAGAGAATTTCTTTACTTTGCCTCTACTTTTCCTTCGTACGTTCTAAACTAGAATACTGTTCTTCGGGTTGGTATCCGAAATAAACATGGTCAGTATATAATTGAAAAATGTGAAAGAAAATTTTTAAAGCACGTTAACTTAAAATAAATGGATTTTATCCACATATCCTCATTTGACCTTTTATTAACAGAGTACAAGGTCAACAATCTCAACTGATACTCATGTATTTCTGTACCGCGACCACTCTGTTCAAAATTATATATTATTTGATTGATTATCCTGAAATTGAACTCACGACACATGACACATTTAGACTTCCACAACCTAAACGTATATTTTATCATCTTCTCCGCTGTATCAAGTGTGCAAGATTTATGTACCTCTGTAAGGTACAATTGACCTATTTATACCCATGTTTCTAAAATCAAGACATGATATTCGGATCATCGTATATGGTTCCTCCTGTGCTTAATTTTATTTAGTTTGAGTTATTTATTTGTTTTTAATCTGTTCTTCTTGTTTTAGCTATTACTTGAATATATTTTCATCGTCATTTATTTTCATCTTTGTATAACTACCCTGCCTGTAAATAATTTCTGTTGTTGGACAATTGCACATTAAAATAAATTAACAGCCGTACTGTTACCGTTTCTGGTTTTAATTCATCTTTGCTTCCTGTATGAATAAATGGTATCCAGTATTCCACGACTCCAACTACGAAAATAGCATCCCTTGTACATATTTAATCTCCAGGGTAAGAGTTCCTTCCGAAAAAAGGTGTAATGTGCCTTTAAACGTCAAAAAAATTAACCGTTGACGAGGCAGCTACCCAGGAAGTTGTTAAACTAAATCGCATGCAAGTTGTGCATACTTTGGACAAGAAAGTTTTAAATTAATAATTTATCTCTAGTCTGAAATATTTCAGTAACGGTTGCATTTGAATAATTCTAATCTCTAAAATTTTATGAACTATGTGATCTTTCTTCGTGTAGTCATACCCAGGATACGAAGTCTGATGGGAGTGATTCATAGAGGCAGGATACAGCTTGGTGAAAACATTCTAACAATGAAAACTTTACAACGTCGAACTAAACCGAAGATCTTTTGAAATTCGATAAAATAAAATTTGATGGCGGGCGAAGGAAGACAGATGAAATTTTTAGTTTTAACTATTTGCATAAATTTCATTATTAAAACTGTTAAGTAGAGTAAGGTCCTTTCAAGGACTGACGAAAGTGAACTATGAACAATCAAGTTTTCCAATGGGATATTAGTAAGTTTCATATTCTTATAGCTTGGAAAATCCGCCTAAAAACCAGCTATTTGATCTATTATTATTTTCCTCACAACATTCTAACAATTTATTTAAGTACCTTGGAATTGCTACGCCTTTTCGAATGTATTTCGCGCGTTATTAGAGATATCGATTTTTCCCAACACATGGCCCCGATGGACAACTTGTTCAAAAACATTGCTAAATTTTATGAGGCCTTCTCCGAAGGACGGTTTTACAAATTTATTACTTCCGGTGACAAAAGGCACTAGTCTCTCGACGACTTTATGGCGACGCTAAACCTACTTGAACACCCTTAACTTTTCAATAATTATTATTGTTGACTGAAATATTTTACTGTCTGAGGCTCTTTTTACAAAATGTGGGTAATTTAAACTAAATAAGAAAACGCTGCGATTGTTATAAATATTGCCTTCAAATCACTACACTGCATATCGACACAAAACCTGCTACCTTCAGGCGCTGTCTTATTTGAATTATTTTAATTGTGCATTCTGTAGGTATACAGTTCATAATTAGACTTTATTTAACAATTCTGTGTATTTTCGGTAAAAATGCACCATTTCAAGAGGCTATTTGATTAAGAGCTGATTTATCAGTAGAAGAAAAGATAATATGGATTTAATTAAATCTCTTATTAACAGTAAATCAATTTTCGGATATCTTAACAACAAATCTCGATTTAATTGCAGATTAACTTCATTTGGTAGATATGTGGATTATAATTTTATTCTTTTACTAATAAAGTACCAGATAACAGAGTTATTTTTTTTACAAAGTACAACTGAAAATATAATAAAGCAATATTGTTTTCAGTTTGCGGATTACTGCAAAATAGGAATTCCAAAAAATATTACATGAGATTAATGCACGTGAAGGTATAACTGAAACAAGGACTGTTATTTATTCAAAAATATACATTGTAGCGGAATTTTGAAATACCATGAAATTATATTGGCATTTTACTTTACTAAAAAAATAAAAATTGAAAATAAACGTACCTGAATATGGACGATTAATCAATTTACATAAATAATGACTTTTTGAAAACACGATCCGCTTTTTTACTCGCCTACTATGTAGTCATATTGTGTGCGTTATTTATGTGAAAATATGGTAGAATGAGATAGAATGGTTATATGAAAGCTCCTGTATCTACACATTTTAAACCACCTGTTCTTGTTTCTTGAGTATTCATTTAATTTGATGCCAGCAACGCGATATCGAAGAACTAGAATGTAATATTAAATTACGTCGAGATCTGTTTCACAATATACGAAACTTCAGAATCAGATATCTTTAGAAATAAGTATTTGATAAACTCAGACTTATTGTTGAACGATATCCAGCTTAGAATCTTGTTCGAATATCGTGTTGCTAGATGCAAATTTCTATTTAATCGGTATCGACATGGGCAATTGACTGCCTATGTTCAGCCTTCGGGTTCTGGAGGAAAATAAAAATATTAAAAACGATGTTCTACAAGACACAGGATCATTCATCAAGACAGAGGACCAAAATGATGCAAGGTCGGCACCGTGTTCAATATTAACGATTTACAAGTTAGAAATTAAATTGAAAAAAAAACAAACAAACATTTGATTAACTTTTTAATAAAATCTTACAGTTAACAACAACGGATGTGGGATCAGACCTATTTCATCATGTCTTTCATTTCATCCATAGACAAAATAGACTGAACTGTAGAGGCAAGCCGGTGAAGCCAACCGTCAGCCAAATCTCGGCCCTGTCAGCCTCGCGCTCTCAGTCGCTGTTAGACATTCGCTGTGTCAACATTGTTACTGTTTTATTAAATATATTGTTTTCCTTTGTGCAATCATGGGACAGTGTATCTTTGACGATTGTAGTAGCAGATCTGATCGCAATAGTAATTAAATTTCATTCTTTAGATAAGTAATAATATAAAAATATCTTATAACATTTCGACGGCGTCGCGCAGCATTCTCCATCTCACATGCACTTATTTCCAGCGTTGGCTTCATGTTTTTTAGTGCCCACGTTATTAACTGATGTAAATATACAGGCTCATATTAGCAACCGGCTATTTACAATTAGTTTTTGTCACAATTGGTGTTTATTTTCATGATGGCTATTAAAAATAATTGTAAATATTGAACCCTCAACCTATAATAGTGAAACTGTTCAAAAATGAAATTTAAAAAAAATCGAATTTCATATCAGGTGTTAAAATATTTTTTAAATGTAAACTTATTTGATGATCTATAACAACATCAGTTTGATAATTTTCTGAATAACTATGTTTATATTCGTATATTAAAAATATATGCCGTTACATTTTGCATTAGTTAAACTAATTTTATCATTATGTTTCAGAAAAATGACAATTTAAGAAATAGAAAAAATAATAATATATTTTTTTAATAACTCCTATAAAAACAGTACACTCAAGCTACAGAAAAATAAAAGTGTGTATCATGTATTAAAAAACTTTTTGAATGTGAACTTATTTAAAAAATATGAATAAGAACTTGTGAAGACTGTATGTGAAAAGTATATCGATGTGATAATAAATCATGAAGTTAAAATATTTAATTCAGTGAAATCTACTAAAAGACAAATATTAAATAAATTAGTATTACTTAATGGACAATAAATATATTTAAATTATTTTGTAGGTTTATTTAATATAAGCAAGACAAATTATATTATTTTCTGAATTACAAACTTGGAAAATAACTATTTGTCATAAGTATAAAAATATTGCCTTAATCCGAACCTGCTCAAAGTATGCGCGCTCAGATTACTTCACACACTCCACTTCCCCGCAATTTGGCTTCATCGGTTCCCGTGCTTTGGGATAGGAAACGTACACTGTGGTCGAAGCTCATAAAAATCTTCTCTTCTACACAATTCCTCCCCTCTTCCTTACATGCCACCATCCAAACAGCCAAAACCTCTGCCTGAAAGACTGTGGTATACATAATAATGACATCCACTAAACAAATCTGGACTGTAATGGGCAAAATATGCTTAATATCAAATAATTGAAGAAAACATAGCAAAACTTGATATTTTAAAACAAAAAATAATATTAAGAATATTTAGTGTAACCATAAAGAATAAATTTAATTTTAATAGGATGAATAACTTACTGAGGATTACAGAATAATACAATAACGACTTTATTATTAGGTAGAACTCAAAAATTTAAATAGGTACCTACAACAAAATAATGTAACATTTCAAATTTATCACATCGATCATATTCTTCAACACCTGTCCACGTTATGACGCAGATACAGAGCACCAATAAGTTCCATAAATACGTATTTAATCATTATATTGGTGGGTGTTTAGCTACTACGTACACTGTACAAGGGCCATCATCAACTTGATCACGTAATTTGCATCCACTAGGGTATTACTTGAAACACGACGTCACATCAATTTTCACTTATCCAGTCATACTGGTTACAGGAACATTCCAAGCACGTCGCAAATTGAAATTTACTACAAATTGCACTAAATATGAACATAATACATTGAATTTTCTATTCCTCCATACAAAACACCTTTGAAGTAGTGATTGTTTTTAGAATCGGGAATAGAAAAGATTTTCTTCAGGATTTACACGACATTTTGAGTTATGAGAAATGTTGAAATTTGAAAATATTTCCCCGATCAAGTTAAAAATTTCAGCAAATAAATATACCTATTTTGAAGAAGAAAGAGGTTTGTAGTTTGTAACGACTGAATGTTTAATCATTAGGTAACCAGAGAGTGCTACAAAAGATTCTCACACAACGTTGTGCCAATACAGAGTATCCGAAAAATTGGTGCCAACATTTTAACCACTTATTTAATTCATTAAAAGCAACAACTTTTGTCTAGTAAATTTTTTCGAAAACTCACACTTTTGTCCGGGGTATTATTATCAATTAAAAAATTTAAAAAAACGTACTGCCTATGAAATAAGGAAATATCAAAGTAACAAATGGAAAGTTCACTGTCTTAAATTTTTTTGCTAACAAACAATTTCGATACATGAATCTATAAAACTTACAATGATAGCACCTTCAAAACTAATGGAGAGAAATGGTTTTTATTTAGGAAACACTCTGTATACTAATATTATCAAAGGAGTTCTCTGAGTGTGAAGTGAAGAGTTGAAGGGGGAAACATATGATTAAGACATGTTTGACTTAACAAACAAAATACACGAATTAATAATAAAATAGTTAGCTGTTGTCTGAAATTATTATTCTCTGCTTATTTGGAAATTTTTCCACCTGTGACAAAAATTAATCAAATGCGTATAAATAATGGTTCAAGATTAAGAGATTATGTTTTTTAACTTTCTTATGAGAGATATAAGCTAACCTAAATAAATTCATACATTTTCTCAAATAAATCGAGGAAAGAAATAAGAGAAATCGAGAAAATAAACAGGTTATTCCAAAATTAAAAGATATTTAAATATGTTTGTGTCCTCACAACGTTCAACTGTGCAATAAATTCTTGTAGATAAGTCCCACGATTTTCAGATATTAGATAGTATAATAAAAGCAAAATAAAACGTCCTATAAATTTTTTCAGAACGTCTTTTTTATTGTGATCTACTATATTAATGAATCTGTAAATAATATGTGTTGACGTCGTGTAACAATGCTTTTTTATATACCAAGGGGTGGATACGGTGCGTGGTTGCAGTCCAATAAATCTTCATATTCTCTATATTTTCGGGCTATGCTCCAGAGATATTGCGCCCTCGTATCCCCGATACCTACTCACTGCGACTCCGCTTTTTTACCACTTAGTATTCCACAAACAACATTGTATTATTTATACATTTCCCTTATCTTCTCTGTAGCGCGAAAAATGTGTCTACCCACATTATGCACAGTTACACTTATAGGCTATTGATTACCTATATCCAAAAAACAGGGTTAAAAGGAACTGCAACATTCAAGCAATTTTATTGCATGAATCGTTCAAAGGGTAATTTTAAATGAAAAAAACCGCGGAGTGCTATTAAATTAGAGGGTGGAAAATGGAGATAGGGGTGAAAATGCACCCCTTTCAGTTTTTCAATTGTAGCTCGAAAACGAAGCAAAATTTCGGTATAGTTCATAGAAAAAATTTTGTAGAGCATTGAATTTCTCATCGAAATGGCTTATTTAAAAAATGTAAAAGGAAAATTTTATGCAAAAAATCGTTAATAAACAATTTTAAAGAAAGCAAAAAATAAGATTTTTTTATTTTTTTTTTTTCATTTTTTTAATCAAATAATTAAGTAAAAACCTGAGAATTTAATTAAAATAAAGTTTATTAAAAATGCATATACAGTGTGTCCACGGATGGAGTTGACAAGAGGAGGAACTCTTTTGTTTTTGACTTTATCGAAAAATGTCACTCTTTATAAAAAGTTCTACCTCTCGAAAAAATGAGACTGGCATACAAACATCTTAGATTAGATATACAGGGTGCTCATAAATTAAAAAAAAAAACACGAAAATATTCAAGAGACCTTTATTTATTACGAGTATTTTACACAACATTTTTATAAAACAAATCTATTTATAACCTCAAATAATGTCCTAATACAAATTTTAAAATCAAAATTTCAATTTTTGAGGTATAGCTATATATATAGAGCAAAAGTCAGAATTTTGCTTCGTTTTCGAGCTACAATTAAAAAACTGAAAGTGATGCATTTTTACCTCTATCTCCAATTTCCAACCTCTAATTCCCAAGATTTTTTTCATCTAAAATGACCATTTGAACGATTCATGTAATAATATATGTCATATATGTTCCACCAACGATGTCTTCTGCTAATTTTGAATTATTTCTTGATCTGCTTGAAGATGTAGTATCACAGAATGGTAATGTTTTAATTGTTGGTGATTTTAATGTAACTAATTTTAATGATGTATTTATTAATGTAGGTATACTGTCGGTTGATGGGGAATTTTTTGGATTTTTGTGGACTGACTCAGGTAAACAATATTGTTAATGTTAATGGTAAACTACTTGATTTAGTTATTTGCAATGTAAATTGTGTGGTTGATTGTGATGATATTCCTCTTGTCAGGGTAGATTCACATCATCCTCCTCTCCTTGATCTCAATGTTGATGCCCAGTCTAGGTCTTCATTTTCCACGAATCCTCTTAGTAAGGCATACAACTTTCGGAGAGCTGACTATGTGACGCTGTATCGTGTTACTTGATGTGGATTGGAACTTTTTGCATAGTTTTACGGATGCCAATGAAGTGTGTAGTCGGTTTTACTCGAAGTTGTAATCAATATTTGATTCACATGTTCCATTATTTTATAATAGAAGGCATAGGTATCCAGTATGGTATACCAAAGATATTATTTCACTCATTAGGGTAACAGATATGTATCATAAAATTTAGGAAATACAATAATAACTTCTACTATAATAAATTTAAGGAGACCAGATCTATAGTAAAGCAACAATTTGTCAACAAATTAATATGGCATATGTCATACTTGAATGATGTCCAGATCTCGGTTGCTAATGACAGTAGAGTTATGAAGGTTTATTCAGCACAAAAAGAACTCATCTAGAATTCCTGCACAGTTAGTTGATGATCTGAATATCTATGATAAACCTGAATCAATTGTTGAGGCGTTTTGTAGATATTTTAGTAGTGTTTATACAAACGGTTGTAACGTGACCCCAGATATTTCATTGAATGTTTTTCCTGTATTAACGGTTAACACTTTTTCGGTTACAAATATATTGGTAGGTATGGATAGTTTAAAAAACAAAGCAACCTCTGGGAGTGATCAAATATCTAATTATTTAATAAAAGATTACAAACACATATTTGTATATCCGTTATTAATATTATTTAACATGTGCTTAAAAACTGCAGCGTTTCCTGAGCTGTGGAAAGTGGGTAAGGTCTGTCCTATTTTGAAATCTGGGGATCCGGCATTGATAACTAATTACCGCCCTAATTACTATATTGAACAACTTTGCTAAGATATTTGAAAAGTCATTGTATAATCTAATATATCCTTCCGTATCTAACTGCATCTCGCCATATCAGCATGGATTTATGGAAAGATACTACCACAAACATGTTAAGTATTACGTCAGGTAGATGTGGTTTATACGGACTTTTCAAAGGCATTTGACCGCACTGATTATAAAATTTTGCTAAATAAGTTAAATGATTTGGATTTAGTGCACCTCTGCAAAATTTTTTCATGTCTTACATGAGTAATAGGGTTCAATATGTTGCTTACAACGGTTATAGATCTAGTGAGTTTTTAGCAGTGTCGGGAGTACCGCAGGGCTCTAATCTGGGTCCACTTCTGTTTTTACTCTTTATAAATGATTTGTGTTCTATTGTTGATTGTCGCTATTTGATGTTTGCTGATGATCTTAAAGTTTACTCTAAAATTTACACCTCATCTGACTGTATTAACATCCAGAATCAGTTGAATAAAATAGAACATTGGTGTCAGATTATCAATCTCAGCATGAATGTATCAAAGTGTAAGGTTATGACATATACGAGGAAACAAGCATTTGTGTCATTTTGTTATATGTTTAATTCAACCATTAAAGACTTAGGGGTCATCTTCGATAAGAAGCTGACATTTTCAGCTCACTTTGAAAATATACAATCGTCAGCAAGTAAAATGCTTGGATTATCATCGGTACTGTAATACCTTTAGCAATGCTAAAGCCCTTAAAACACTGTATTTCTCGTATGTTAGATCTAAGGTGGAATATTGCAGTATAATATGGTCGCCTGTTTACAATGTACACAAGTTAAACCTGGAGAGAGTACAAAGAACATTTTTAAAATTTCTTCATTTTAAAACGTATGGTATTTATCCTGAAAGGGGCTATGATCACCAGCTGCTTAGAAATGAATTTAATATACCCTCTCTTGAACTTCGCAGAATGCAGCAAAGTCTGAAAATCCTCTATTTGCTGACACACAATGGAATTGATACACCAGATTTTATGCAGAAATTATTATATCATTTTACACCTGTTATAACTCGCCAGCCCTCTACTTTTCACTAGCCACAAGCTAATTCAGACTTATTGATTAAATCACCTTTTTATAATATGTTGCATAATTTTAATATGATTTCTGGTACATGTGATATTAATTTTCATGGGTTAAATGTCATATTGGATAGATTTGCAGTAGTCGTAAGTGTTTTACATCAGTAGTATACTAATTGCTTTTGTTTTTTGCATTGTAACCTGATGTTATATTCTTGTATGTACATTTAATTATGTCTTGTGTTGTATACTTATCTATTTTTGTTATTTATATACTTTACTGTAGTAATATTGTCCTGTAATTAGAGTAATCTGTTGGGCAATGAAACTAAATAAATAAATAAATAAATAAATAAATAAATAAATAAATAAATAAATAAATAAATAAATAAATAAATAAATAAAATATCTTGAACGTCATATTTTTAAGTGTTAGTAGAAAAACATATTTTTCATTCGAATATTTCCACTTAAAAAAAAAATCTCTTGCTTAACTAAAAAATTACCTGTTTTGGCATAATCAGAATGGGAAATAGCTTTGATTACATTTAAATTCTACGTGTTTCGTTTATTTTCTAAGGTAGGCAGCGAAATTTCCTTTGAAAGATCTTGAAGAGATATGAAAATACACCGGTGAAAAATTCCCGGTTTCCTGAACACTTCGATGAGAATGGGCTCTTAATAACAGAACAGAGCATATTTCCCTTTCTGTGGATGCTTCAAAGTGGAAGAATTCCCTTCTTTTTAATAACCAAATAAAATGATTTTATAAGTAGGGTGAAAGAGGGTAGCCGAGGCGCAGCAACTGATTCCTTAGGAATTTCGCTTAAATTTGGAACATATTGCGGAATAATTTATGGCATTTATGATTTTCTGCTTTCTGCAGCTATTAATATGTAATAAGTTTCCATATGTTTGTTACGACAAATATAGGATAGAAGATAAAAGTAAATTTTAAAATCTTAACATGGAAAAATATGTTACTCTGGATTTAGTATAGGTAATTTAATGACATAAATTTTATTTGTCACCATACAATGAATTTTGTTCTAAATATACAGTGTATATCAGCCAAATGGAATAAATTTAATAATAAATAAATGGGGGAGTCTTTAAAAAACGCTTTTTTTTTCAACAAAAACTTTTTACATAAGGTGTGTCATGTAACAGTTGTCAATACCAACTCTCTTATTTTAAATGCAACACCCTGTATATTATTCAATTTTTGAATTCTTCAGAAAATTCTAGGCATATTTAATATACAATGTCCTATACCTATCTTCAACTGTTTCGGAAATGTTAGGTGTTTTCAGATTTATTGCAAAAATTAACATTAAAAAAGAAAATTATTTGATTACAGAAATTCGCTACAACACACTCAAAAGCTAATAAGTAATGCTGTTTATTTATTGATAATGTAAAAAAGCAAAAAAAAACATCAATGTGAATGTCGATGTTCAAAATGCTCGCCTCGAACGTCTTGGCAACATCCTAATCTTAAATAGAAATTTTTTCTAACGTTACTCAACATCTCAGGTGTGACCGATATAATCGCAAGCGTTATTCATCTTCTTAAGTCAGCGAAGTCGAGTGGTTTAGTTTCGTATATAATGCTTTTGACATATCTCCATAAGAAGAAGTCTAATGGTGTCAGATCAGGGGATCGTGCTGGCCATTCCATCGATCCTTGCCTCTCTATACACCGATTTGAAAATATTCGGTTGAGGTACTGTCGGACATTGATTTGGTAATGGGGTGGTGCTCCATCTTGCTGAAACCATATCATATTTGCTAGAATTTGTGGGTTTGCGGGATCAAAGTTGGCACAACATTATTTTGGAGCAGTGTTAAATAATTATCACCATTCAAATTGCCATTAATCAAAAAGGGACCTACCTATGATATGATCTCTAACAATTCCTGCCCAAACATTAATCTTTTCAGGGCATTGCGTATGTTTTTCTGCAATCCAATGAGGAATTTCAAATATACGTTATCGAACTCGCTGAAAACGCTGGTTTTGTCAGATTTACTCTAACTAAAAAAAAATTTTGTCCTAATTTTCTTGAGCTATATTGTAGTTTATGTATATTCCGTAAGAAATATTACCAAAATATGAAAGGGCCCAAAACCTTTATAAAAGCAGTCAAATATACGTTTTCGAACTCGCTGAAAACGCTGGTTTTGTCAGATTTACTCTAACTAAAAAAAAATTTTGTCCTAATTTTCTTGAGCTATATTATAGTTTATGTATATTCCGTAGGAAATATTACCAAAATATGAAAGTGCCCAAAACCTTTATAAAAGCAGTCAAATATACGTTTTCGAACTCGCTGAAAACGCTGGTTTTGTCAGATTTACTCTAACTAAAAAAAAATTTTGTCCTAATTTTCTTGAGCTATATTATAGTTTATGTATATTCCGTAGGAAAAATTACCAAAATATGAAAGTGCCCAAAACCTTTATAAAAACGGCCAAATATACGTTTTCGGACTCGCTGAAAACGCTGGTTTTGTCAGATTTACTCTAACTAAAAAAAAATTTTGTCCTAATTTTCTTGAGCTATATTATAGTTTATGTATATTCCGTAGGAAAAATTACCAAAATATGAAAGTGCCCAAAACCTTTATAAAAACGGCCAAATATACGTTTTCGGACTCGCTGAAAACGCTGGTTTTGTCAGATTTACTCTAACTAAAAAAAAATTTTGTCCTAATTTTCTTGAGCTATATTATAGTTTATGTATATTCTGTAGGAAAAATTACCAAAATATGAAAGTGCCCAAAACCTTTATAAAAACGGCCAAATATACGTTTTCGGACTCGCTGAAAACGCTGGTTTTGTCAGATTTACTCTAACTAAAAAAAAATTTTGTCCTAATTTTCTTGAGCTATATTATAGTTTATGTATATTCTGTAGGAAAAATTACCAAAATATGAAAGTGCCCAAAACCTTTATAAAAACGGCCAAATATACGTTTTCGGACTCGCTGAAAACGCTGGTTTTGTCAGATTTACTCTAACTAAAAAAAAATTTTGTCCTAATTTTCTTGAGCTATATTATAGTTTATGTATATTCTGTAGGAAAAATTACCAAAATATGAAAGTGCCCAAAACCTTTATAAAAACGGCCAAATATACGTTTTCGGACTCGCTGAAAACGCTGGTTTTGTCAGATTTACTCTAACTAAAAAAAAATTTTGTCCTAATTTTCTTGAGCTATATTATAGTTTATGTATATTCTGTAGGAAAAATTACCAAAATATGAAAGTGCCCAAAACCTTTATAAAAACGGCCAAATATACGTTTTCGGACTCGCTGAAAACGCTGGTTTTGTCAGATTTACTCTAACTAAAAAAAAATTTTGTCCTAATTTTCTTGAGCTATATTATAGTTTATGTATATTCTGTAGGAAAAATTACCAAAATATGAAAGTGCCCAAAACCTTTATAAAAACGGCCAAATATACGTTTTCGGACTCGCTGAAAACGCTGGTTTTGTCAGATTTACTCTAACTAAAAAAAAATTTTGTCCTAATTTTCTTGAGCTATATTATAGTTTATGTATATTCTGTAGGAAAAATTACCAAAATATGAAAGTGCCCAAAACCTTTATAAAAACGGCCAAATATACGTTTTCGGACTCGCTGAAAACGCTGGTTTTGTCAGATTTACTCTAACTAAAAAAAAATTTTGTCCTAATTTTCTTGAGCTATATTATAGTTTATGTATATTCTGTAGGAAAAATTACCAAAATATGAAAGTGCCCAAAACCTTTATAAAAACGGCCAAATATACGTTTTCGGACTCGCTGAAAACGCTGGTTTTGTCAGATTTACTCTAACTAAAAAAAAATTTTGTCCTAATTTTCTTGAGCTATATTATAGTTTATGTATATTCTGTAGGAAAAATTACCAAAATATGAAAGTGCCCAAAACCTTTATAAAAACGGCCAAATATACGTTTTCGGACTCGCTGAAAACGCTGGTTTTGTCAGATTTACTCTAACTAAAAAAAAATTTTGTCCTAATTTTCTTGAGCTATATTATAGTTTATGTATATTCTGTAGGAAAAATTACCAAAATATGAAAGTGCCCAAAACCTTTATAAAAACGGCCAAATATACGTTTTCGGACTCGCTGAAAACGCTGGTTTTGTCAGATTTACTCTAACTAAAAAAAAATTTTGTCCTAATTTTCTTGAGCTATATTATAGTTTATGTATATTCTGTAGGAAAAATTACCAAAATATGAAAGTGCCCAAAACCTTTATAAAAACGGCCAAATATACGTTTTCGGACTCGCTGAAAACGCTGGTTTTGTCAGATTTACTCTAACTAAAAAAAAATTTTGGTCCTAATTTTCTTGAGCTATATTATAGTTTATGTATATTCCGTAGGAAATATTACCAAAATATGAAAGTGCCCAAAACCTTTATAAAAGCAGTCAAATAAGTCAAATATACGTTTTCGAACTCGCTGAAAACGCTGGTTTTGTCAGATTTACTCTAACTAAAAAAATTCTGTCCTAATTTTCTTGAGCTATATTGTAGATTATGTATAATTCCGTAGGAAATATTACCAAAATATGAATGTGCCCAAAACCTTTATAAAAGTAATCAAAAATACGTTTTCGAACTCGCTGAAAATGCTGATTTTGTCAGATTTACTCTAACTAAAAAAAAAATTCTATCCTAATTTTCTTGAGCTATATTGTAGTTTATGTATATTCCGTAAGAAATATTTTCATTCGACCAATAGCGGCAATTTTGACGAAGGTGCACTCGTCAGAAAACAAAACATGTTCCAATTGGATTACATTGTTCTCTAACTTTGCCATTCACAAAAATACGTTCTCCTATCAAAATCGGCTTCCATGAGCTCCTAAGTTGGTTTCATTTTATATGGTTGCATTTTATTTTCTTTTAAAATTCTAATATTCGATGAATGGCTAATATCGAACATTGGGGCTGCTTTTCGACTAGAAGTATGTTGTTTTCCTCAAACTCAAGCATAATATCCAATTTGATATCATCACTTATTCCATTGGCAGCTGTTTTTTGCATCTGCCTTACATATCCAAGCTCGCGAAACTGTTTTTCTATTTTACTAATTGTCCCTTGGGATATAGGCGACATATTTTGAAATCTTTTATGAAATAAGCGAGCAATTTGTGTCCGTGTGTTATTCCCATAACCAATCATCTGTAGAATTGTTATTTTTAGTCCAGTCAATGACCATTTTCGCGTATAATTTTGCGTAAAACAGCACCGATTTTCATAAAAATTTGGATTTAGGTTCTACTTACCCTTCTACTTCAAAGTTGACCTTGTACCGGGTTTTGCTTTTATCCTGGGGCTGGATCCACCCCTTCTCGTGGGTGAAAAATTATTTCATTGATAATAACTCAGTGAATGGATATATTGACTAATTCTAAGCAACTTCTGTTCTATAAAGCTTTTTCTGAAAGTCAATACTTTTTGACTTATTCGCGAGTGAAAGTATAAATTTTTTAACCAAAAAACCCACACATTAAATATGTCTAGAATTTTCTAGAGAACTCAAAAGTTGAATAATATATAAGTTGGTATTGACCACTGCTACATGACACTTAAAAAAGTGTTTTGATGAAAAAAATTCGCAACTGAAAATACCAATCGCCGTGTCCGATTTATTTATTATTGAATCTATTCCGTTTGGCTGATACACACTGTATATGGCGTGTCTTACTACTGATTTTCATTTATTTGTCTCATATAGGTATTTTTCAAATAAGAAGGGGACCAGACTTTCTCATGCGATGAAAGCCATTATTAATGTCAACAGACAGACCGTAGAAAATATAAAAGCAAACATGAAAGGAATCTCGAATAAGAATAGCTAAGTGAAGGTCAGCAAAGGAGTGTGTTTATTATCAAAGCTGTCAAATTCGGCTGGCAATGAAAGATAACTTTTACCTTATCAAAATGTTTTTCATAAAGCTTGCCTAACCGTATACGAATTCAAACAAAATGAATTCATGAAACTTAACCTTATACGGATGTAAAGAATGAATTCAAAGCTTCAATTTGCTAAACAATTATTTAAATAAATTCTCTTTGTCTCTCAACTAGTAAATAAAAGGAGGACAGTGGTATGAGAGTTAAAATAACTATGAGTGACCTTTAGGAATTAAAGTATCGATTGGAAATTTTCAGAATCAAGATTATTTTCAACCTAGAAAATGAAAAAATAACGGGAAAAAAAATTAAAAAAGATAATTTTTGACGATTTTGGAAATTTTTTAAAATCTTGAGGGACTTCTAAAAAATTTTTATTTTGAGCTGATTTTTTGAAGGGCTCTTAAAACATGATAAACTAACATATTTCCACAAGGGACACGAATGTATATACAAGATGGTTGTAAATTTCCTTTCGATACAATCTCTACATGAAAAACTTAAGGTAGGTACTTTTTTCTATTAAATTTTTCCGAAAATGGATAACAAGCGAAATACAGTGCGTTCATGATAAAACGAACAAATTCGTTTAAAATTCAGGTAATTATTTTGTGGAAAAACGCTCGGACACGTCTATTACATGGTATTTTTTAGTTGCGGATTTTTGACATAACAAAATTATATACAGAGTGTCTCAAGAAGAATATATAGTCATCATTAATTTTTTTAATGGAACACCCTGTATATTATGCCATTTTTTAAATTGTACGGTAAATTCTGAACACTTTTTGTATAATATACTACATCTCTAAAATCAGCGGTTTTCGTAATAATGACGTTTGAAAATTTATATTTTGAAATACACACAAGTAATTAAATAAAATGTTTAAATTGAACAAACTCGAACATTTTTTTAAAAGCGAACAAAAACGACCAGGTATGCCAAATGTTATCTTAAATAAAACAATTTTCTTCGTATTAATCGTTTTTCATTCCTTGACTCCTGGACCATTTTGATGTAGTACCCATTTTGTGACAATAAAAACCAGACTATCACCGGCGTTACCCCTTTAAAAGGAATAAAATATAATACTTTCTCCATTGTCTTTCAAAACAGCTTACTCTCAATAAAAATAAATAACTCTAATAAAATTATTGCAGTCCTTTCTGATACTGAAGAGTTATTACAGAAAAATACTTAAAATCTTGCTCATTACTTAATCTTGGCGATATCAGATTAAAAATTTGTTCGGCCATTCAACAAGTTAATGTATCTGACTTGGGAACTTTCAGTGATCCGCAAATATAGGCTGAGTCAGCGAAGCAAAAGTCATTTATTCCTTTGCAAAACCTTTTTTCATCCCTATTCCTGACAATAAGGATACCGGGGCATTATTGACAATAAGGATTTCAGGGTTTTCAACAGGGTATCTATTCGCAAACGTTACGCAATGAAATAAAATTTACGACCAAAGTAAAAAGAATGGAAATTCACGAAATATTTAGAGAAATATCATCCACTGAAATACAAGTGAATGTGTATAAGTTGGGTTCTCTCAATTTAATGCGCTTAATCAGAACTAGTTTTGTTAAATAGACCCCAATCAATATGATCTGTGTTTTATTCTTCTTTTATTTTGTCTATAATTTTTTTATTATAGCCTATATTTAACTTTAAAAAGAACTTTAAAGCCTTAATATGAAAACATAATCTTTATTATGATGTCATAGAGATGAAACGATATGTATATTTTCTATTTTATTTCTGATTTTATCAGTACGAGATTTTTTTAGATAGAAATCATAGCCGTCAAGCTCAATCGCTGGTTTTATCTTTCACTTATCTGCGTATTTTTCCGTTTTTTTAAAGAATATCGTTCTCATTTAAAATTATAGGTGGTTCAAGAAATGTAATGATTTAGTTTCTGATTCTATATCAACATTTAATTTACTTATTGTTTAAGTAAATAAAAAATTCTTGTACCTTTGTTAAAGTAAAACATAATTCCTCTCTTGGAAAACAATATTTTGGAATAAGAATAAAGTTACTGGAACGAAAAAATAATTTATGAGAAAAAGGAAATACAATTCCCACTAAAAGGAAAGCGTTGTTTAATTTATTACATTGTCGTATTGTTAGGACGAAGAAACTAAAAATGCTTTTGTAGTAAGATAGAATATAAGAGAAAGAATGTTGAAATAACCGATTTCAGTGCTGTAATTTTCAGAGGCCACTAAATTTTAAAATCTGTATGGTAATTGCAGTAGGTTCGAACATTGGATTTTAGAATTATTAAAAAATTTGGTAGTTATTAACAATTTTCGTTTTTACCTATAATATTGCTTATTACAATATTTTAAAATATTTTAAATGCTTAATCCATAAATATGTCTTAAATTTTCGTTTATAATAAAAATTTATTCGTGCATTAACAATACGTTAAAAAATTTTCCGTTTCATTACTTTTTGCAAACATCATAATGAAAATGCGTTGTAATATTTACATAATATAATGTCATTTAAGTAAAAGTGTTTTGAGTTCGTTTTTTAAGTTTTACTCGAGACTCAGGCTTATTTTGAAAAACATAACAGCATAGTAATTTGTAGAAAATTGATAGGCGAATCCTAAAATATCATGGTTGTTACCGCAAAACAGTGGCGTAGTATTTTATTTAGGAAAATGTGCCACCGATACCCTGTATCTCGGACAATGAAGCATCTAATTTTTAGAAAAAGGCCTCAGATTTTGGACAATGTTTACATAAATACATGTGCCCAATTTTACATTATTTCACTTACTAGTTTTTAAATTATTTAAAAATAATTGTTTGAAGTTTAACACCCTGTATCGTTTTAACGAAGCGTCCTAGATAAAAACCTTATAGGAAAAACTCCTCTTAAAATTCACTAAAGAATGCGAGGTTTCACCCTGTATAAAATATCTAATATAAAACAATTTAAAAATACAGGTATATGGTATTTTAACTCACCGATAAAATATTAGTTTTAAACCTTACCAGCAAGGAAAAGTTAGCATAAAAAGAATAAATTTTATTGACAAATTAATTCTGGATTATAGTACGGCGGACTGTGCTTCAGAATCAAATAAATTATCCAACAGTAATGTGACAGAAGTGGAGGAGGTAAAAACAGGTGGCAAAAAATTACCAGACGTCTGTCTCTTGAACCCAAATATTTACGACAGCCACTGAAAGTGATGAATTGAAAGGAAAGTTCATTTGAAAATGGAATTAGCGGTGCTATGTTATATCATTCGAGTGATTTAATGTCGAGGTATAAATGTAACTTGTTTGTTAACGCATGTATGCGTGACGTATCGGTGTATGTCTTAGGACAAGATGTAATTTGAATTCTAATGGAAAACTGTAATATCGATGTTTTTTAATAATCCTAGTTCATAAGTGCCAACATAACATTAACTGCAATATATGTAATATAAATATTTTAAAAAAACGTGTACAGTGCTTTCTAATATTTTGTGTTATTTGACGTAAGCAAAAATGCCAAACACAAAAGTATGAAGTAGAATCTTCCATCAGATCAAACAAATGAATAGTGTGAAGGTACAAAAATGTACCGGCTTTATTTTTCCAACTACCTTATTTGTTTCAACTGAGACACCTTTAATTTTTTTATTTCCTCGCATTTTCCGGCAAGAATATATAGGGTGTCCCTGAAAAGCTGTAACACCCTATTACTATACGCACAGTTATAGCTATATAATTTATACATTTTTTTCTTGTCGCTTGTAAAATTTTAGTGTCTGTCGTGGACATCCAGAAAACAAATAAATCTCCGGCTTTATAGTTATTTGTTGTAAAAGTATTTTAAGTAGCATTTCATCCACACAAGAATGTTTAATATACTTAAATGGATAAAAGGCAATTAAAACACGAATGCATACAGCGTTTTATCCATAATCACATTACAATCATATTTGTGGAGTCAGAGTTATTGGAATTTAATAAAACAATATTCGCATGATTTGATATTTCTTACTAGTACTCAATGAAAATGCGGTAGGTTTTGTTATACCTACTGATTGATTATTATCAATTATTTAATAAACAGTTCTATCTAAATTTGGTAAAAATGCAAGAAAGTAATTGTGTTCCTGTGGCTATTTTTGAAAAAAACTTAAGAAGCAATTTTCCATTTATTGCCAACAAACTCCAGGGAACATTACGAAAAAGTGTTCGCGAATTTAACGAATGGAAAGAAAAACGGAGAGTAATGACAATAAATGAAGAAGTCATGCTACCGTATTTTTTAAATTTGAAGAAAAAATATGTACCTAATTTCATCTATGTGGTCGAAGTATTCGATGTTGAAGGTTACTATAAAGGTCTACAGAAGTATAGATATTGGAAAATATAACAAGCTTACTGCTTATTTGGAGATTGAATCGAGAGGATATAAAGCAAAAAAAAAGCTGCAGTATTGGAGAGAGCTCATACTGAAGAATTTTTGACTGGGGCTTCCCATAAAGAATATTTAATAATTAAGATAACATATTTTTACATTTTACATGTTGTTAGGTATATAATGAACTTTGAATTAGTTTAGCTTGCACTAATAATGGGGGTTTCTGGTGCCTGTCGATGCTGCGAATTGACAAATTTGAAAATTAGTGACGTACAGGACGTTGGCAGTTACCTATTTGTTTCAATACCCGGCACCAAGACAGGCATTTCAAAAAATTTACAATTATAGAAGATGAATTTTGCATAAAAAATGCTGTTGAATTATGCAGAAAACATATTTCTCTGCGCCCAATTCGCCTAACACAAGACAGATTCCTTTTAAGATACATTAATCAAAAATGTACTTCTCAACCTGTTGGAATCAACACATTGGTAAAGGTACCCTCAATAGTTGCTTTACTCCTGAATATCGCAAATCCAGAAGCATATACTGGCCATTGTATGAGACGCATTTCAACAACTTTATTGGCCAATAAAGGTGATGTTCTTACAACCGTCAAACGACGTGGTGGATGGAAGAGCTCCTCTGTTGCAGAAAGTTACGCTGAGGAGTCTATATCTAACAAACTTGATATTGCAAGAAAAATGCAAGGAGTATATAGCTATTCTTTACAAGAAGAGACATCCGTAACTTGTGCAAATTCTTCACAAACTTCGGCAGATGTTATGCCTTCCGAAAATGATGGCAACAATGCTACAAGGGTTGTTATTAAAGTTAAATGTGATAAAACAAAAAACGAAATGTCTATTACTGTAAATGTAAATGTTAATAAGTAAATAAATTAAATTTGATTTATTATTAGTCCAGTTGGTACAGGTTCGGCCTGTGTCAAACCTTGATAACCCGGAAATAACTACACAGGCCTACTTTAAATGAAGAGTACAATAACAGGCTAATTTACTGACAAAGTGTGTTATCAGGAAAAAATGTTATTAACAATTTAATCGTTTTTTTAGTAGTTTTCTTTAAATAACTCAGCGGGATGACTTTGTACGACAAAATGCTTAGGACATGACTTTGTTCCTAACAAAAATAGCTACAAAATGGCGGTGGTCCGATTACGAAATTTGCAATAACAAAGCCGTGTGATTGAAAAAACAGTATAAATCGTCAGTTTTATTAAGTTGCTGTAAAAATGTCAATTATAAACAAAAAGTGATAAAACTTTCGAAAACTATAGTTCAATATATATACAACAATGACGCTAAAGCCGAAAATCAGGAGAGCAAAACTTTTTGTTCTATAAGGCATACATTTATCGGCATCTGAAACTCGAAACTTTGCCACATTTGTTCAAAGCTTTGCTGACACTTGAAATTTTGTACACACATAGTGTAAATATGCAAAAACCAAAAGCAATTTGCAAAATTCAAGTATCTTAATTTTTGCAGTTTTGGTAAGATTTTATACGTTACCCTAGTTTTATACGTCACCGTTTTTTAAATTTTTGGATGTATATTTATGTATATTTATAAAATATACCATTACGATAGATTAGCCAGCACAATTACCTACAATTTAAAAACAAAAAATTTTTCATCGTCTAGATCCTAAGCTACTTAACATTTGGCGCCTGTTAGCCATACTCGTACATTATTCAATGTATCAACATAAAACAAAAACGTACGTGTACCTTTAACTTTAAGTAAACAATTGTTTAAATTTACTGTTGCATATTTTGTAATAGTATGCAAGCGCCGAAGAGTAGAGCTCGCGCTCGAAAATGAAAAGTTAAAGGTTTACCCCACACGTACGATTTTGTTTTGTGTTGATATGTTGAATAATGTACGACTACGGCAAACAGGCGCAAAATGTTAATTAGCTTAGGATCTAAACCATGAAAATTTTTTTGTAATTGTGCTGGTTAATCTACCGTGATGGAATATTTCATAAATATACATACATATTTTTCCAAAAATAAAAAAACGGTGACGTATAAAACTAGGGTGACGTGTAAAACCTTACCAAAACTGCAAAAATTAAGATACTTGAATTTTGCAAATTGCTTTTGGTTTTTGCATATTTACACTATGTGTGTACAAAATTTCAAGTGTCAGCAAAGCTTTGAACAAATGTGGCAAAGTTTCGAGTTTCAGATGCCGATAAATGTATGCCTTATAGAACAAAAAGTTTTGCTCTCCTGATTTTCGGCTTTTATATATTGAACTATAGTTTTCGAAAGTTTTATCACTTTTTGCTTATAATTTACATTTTTACAGCAACTTTAAAAAATTGACGTTTTATACTGTTTATTCAATCTCACGGCTTTGTTATTGCAAATTCGTAATCGGACCACCGCCATTTTGTATCTATTTTTATTACGAACAAAATCATGTCCTAAGCATTTTTTCGTACAAAGTCATCTCGCTGACTTATTTAAAGAAAAGTACTAAAAAAATTTTTTTCATGATTAAATTGTTAATAACTTTTTTCCTGATAAAATACTTTGTAAGCAAATTAGCCTGTTATTCTATTCATCATTTAAAGTAGGCCCGTGTAGTTATTTCAGAGTTATCAAGAAAATGCCACCAACAGTAACTTTTCGGCCTCTGCCGACTGGCCTATATAGGTTTATTATTTTTTCATTATTCTAGGTACTAGTGAAATAAAGTTACTTTATTCAACTAGCGGATAAAGTATCACTTTAGACGGGTCATATGTGTGGATAATAGTCCAATTATAAGATGATTGTGGATAAATATATTTATTTGTTTAGTAGATATTTAAAAAAATAAAAATATTTTTTAAACGTTGAATGCTCTGTGTCACGAAAACATAATGATATTTTTTGAGAAAAATGTTAAAGGAGACACCTCTATTACTTTTAAACGATCTATTCTTTGTCAAAATTATGAATGAAGAAACAGAGCACACCTCGTATAGAAGAACATTATACAATATATCCGCGTTCAAATGGATACAAAGCCATTGACCCTTTATACTTTTTCAGGTATTTCAAAAGTAATGTTCTCTGTAAAAAAATCATGAAATTCTGCATTTTTAAATATTTCAATGTCGTCGAGTGCGAATGCAAGTTTTGTGATCATTTTTATACCTTTAAAAATTATATTAGTAATTGTTCTTTTGATAATTTGACACACCACTTCAATCAGAAGTTAATAAAATATTTTTGTGTGAAATACATTAAATAACTTTACAAAAATTAAATTTTGTTTTTAAATAACAATAAAAATTATTTTTCTGTCTGTCCGCGTTAACGCGAACACTATATTTCGGCGGAGAATTTTTTTACTGAGAAGACCAGTAAATTAGAATATAATTTAAATACTTTACAAAAGAAACATCTAAACTCGGTATAGCCGCTCAAAGTTCTGATGGAATTATCTCTTTCAAGATACAATTTTGAAACTTTGGGGTGACAGTCAGTGCAACTGTTCCCGCAACTCAACACAATTACCATGCTATTACCACATTGCCAGCGGTCTCAACAGCAAAATTTCTTTGGTAACGCTGTTACATGCCCCATTTTATAATTTAAAATTTACGAATTGCACCTTTTATATAACTGTACTTTTGCAGAGTCGGTCATAATAAACCTGCCAAGTTTCTACACTAAATTTTGCGAGAGAAAAATTTTAATCAACATATTGCTCTGATGCTTCATTTAATATCTCCTAAACTTGCAGGAATAACTATTAAATGTTTAAAGATCCATTAACTATTTTATTCCTAACAAATGCTTATTTTAAATTAAAATGATTTTATGTGTGAAAAAGTTTTTATACAGGGTGATTCACACGGCATGAGAAATGGAGTCAATATGGTAAAAAAAAATTGTGAAATCCTTACAGTTTCCGAGAAAAAAATTATTAAAGTTGTAGTACTTTCAACCATTACATCGCTGAACAACTGTAGTCTCTAGCGTTATTCGTAATAAGCGTGGAGAGCCACGTGGCCTTAGCGACTCGGAATACTGAAATCCGATTTTACAATCGTCGTTGCGATAATGTTTACAATAGTTTTTAGTAGTTATTGTCAAAAATGGCTTGCGTGTATGACAACTCGGAGTTGATGACTATCGTTTTAATTTATGGTAAAGCAAGACAACATTTGTATTATGGTGAAGCATTTGTGTTATGGCGAAGCAAGACAACATTTTTTGTGTTAGTTCGTAGAAACTGTGTAAGACGGGTCCAAATGTGTTCACACGTCGGCGGGCAAAATTTTTAACAGTTGTTATAACATCAGGTATGTCAAATTACATATTTTATTAACTAAAACCACAAATTAATTTTATAAATTAATAATAACAATAGCGGCAAGAGCAGTAGAATTTGCTGATATAAAATAGATGATATAAAATTATATTTATTCATTTCCTTGCGAAGGTCTTTCAAGTATCACACCGTCCCATTGTATTTGTAAGAGTCCCCTGTACATTTTTGGATAAGTTCTGAATCACCCGCTATAACATACTCTCAATTTTTCCATGAGTTTTATCCACCTTTGAGGTTCATTCTTGTTACATCCTGTATATAAATAAACTGATATATAACGGTTCTGATGTAATTGAAAATAAGTACAATACATTTGTTGATCCATACATCAGTATTAAACGAGATCAGACAGAAAAGGTAGGAGATAAATGGGGAGAAAATGGAAATTAGAGTGTGGTAATGTTGCCAACGCAATCGTTATTGGAAACGATAGTTGTGATAATATCAAATTAAGTAATGGATTTTTCGGATATTTTGCCACATTCGGGAGGAGTAAATATTAACGACTAGGGAAATGTTTCTGACAGTTTCTCATTAGTCATTGTTTGTTGCTAGAATGGTCCCTAAAATCTTTCATTAGATTTCATTGCCTCGTATTTGGAATGGAAATTCCACGATTTGATTGGCCCTAAATTAAAAAATTTATGCAAGATATTACTTTAAAGGGGAATAGAATAATAGAGGTAAATAGTTATTTTTTTTAGGAAGATGCATTAAATACTTGAATGAATGAATGATTTATAAAAATCAGTACTTTTGTATAATTCTCTTTAATTACCACCAATCTTGTTTAGTACTTTTTTAATAATTTAGAGATACCCACTAATCCTACCCGAAACTAAAAAGAATGTCATCTCTTTGGTTCCAAAATCAATTGGCGTCTGCTTTATCTGCTTTTACTATCCGCGTACATTATCACATTATTCGTTTCAAGATGAAAATGGTGAAGTTATTTGATCTCTTGAGCCACTCGCTTCTTCAGATCTGGATAAAACAATACACGATAACGATACCATCTCCTTACAGAACATATCCATAATGCCTTTCCAACAACCACATCAGCTATTTTTGGAAATGCTGCTTTATAATTACATGAAAAAATTTGATACAAATCTGTTACTTCCAAACTAGTTAACTCTAGCTGCTCTCGTTGTTTTAACGTGAATATCTTTTGTTTGCAAAAGGGTACTAGATCCTGGACAACCATCATATGATCTAGATTAGAGCAGCGGTTCTTAACATTTTGTGTATCGCGGACCTGCTTTCAATATTTTGTTGCTGTTGCGGTCTCCCAGTTACTTAGATGTAAGTCCCAATTTAAATGGGTTTGAAATATTAACTCTAAATTGCACACGCAAACGTAAATTCTGGAAATATAAACAATAAGTTACAACATTGTCTTAATTAATTGTTATTAGTGATTAAATGTTCCTAAAAACATTTCTCCATATTGCCATATTACTGTGTCATATTACACACATTTATTGTGTGCCTATTATTAGCAAATTATATAAGCAATCGACATTAAATAAAACATTTCGAAAAAAATGACCTTTCCCTGAAATAAATGTTAAATATTTATTTGGCTTTTTATCTCGGGAGCGTAAAGCGGAAACAGAAGATCAAAGTAAATAAAAATAAAAATGCGAGAACAGGCTTTAACGTAAAGCGTGATTTCCATTCTTTATAATTACATTTATGTTTAATGGCAGAGTTTGAATGTATGCTCCGAATACGAGTATATAAAATATTTATGTGTTCGACGTTTAGAAGTACATAGTGCACCTACATGTAAATCAAACTATCAAATTTATAAGATATGAATATTCTTTATATTTTATTAATTTTTAGTGTAAAATTGTCAGTTATAAACAGCGCTTTGTAATTATGTGTTTATGTAAGTGTATTTGTATGACTTTTTTCCATAAAATCCACCTATTTTGTGGAAAAGAATTACTATAGGTGCTGCTTATTACTTATAAAAGGTTTCCTCAATTTTCTACATGGAAAATGCCTTGTAAACAATTATTATGTTTTTGGTATAAATATTATTACTATTATTACATTAATTCATTATTCATTTAAGTATTAAATATCAAGCATCGTCCATCGACCCATCAGTGTTAAAAAGTGAAAGATTCCAGGCAAAGTTTTTATTTTGTAATTCCACGATAGTGACAGCGTCATTTTTATAAAGAAATATAAAATAAGAATAGCGTGCCGATTAGATTAAAAACGAGATTATTATTTCCTACTTTGCTTAATTTTTCAGTTTGTGCACAAACTAGTTTTACAATGAACCGAGAAGACAATGCATTTACTATTTCCGAACGTGTCGATATGGTGTTAGTGTATGGTGCAGCCGGAGAAAATGCATTCGCGGCGACTAGGTTGTACCAGAAACGATGGCCACAACGTCACCCCCCATGTGCAAATACAATCCTAGAGTGCTTTCAGCGGCTGCGAGATACGGGAAGTGTTATCCCTCGAGGAGAAGGACGTGGTCAGCAAGTGAACCTTAATGTTGAAGATACAGTGTTGGAAAATCTTGACCAAGACCCCACAATTAGTACTCTCACAGCAAGTAGGAACCTCATCTCGTACCGTACATCGCAGCTTAAGGCGCCAGCTATTGCGCCCCTATCATCTGCAACCAGTTCAACAGATTGTACCCCTGGATTGTGATCAACGAATACGTTTTTGCGGATGGTTTTTACGGCAATGTGCCAATCAAGTAGACTTTCCTACTTATGTTTGTGTAACAGATGAGACGACAATTTACCCGTGATGAAGTAAATTTCCACAATATGCACATATGGGCCGATGAAAATCCCCATGATTAGGGAAATTCATTTTCAACATCGGTTCTCGGTAAATGTTTGGGCTGGCATATTAGGCGATGTACTTGTGGGTCCCTGTTTCTTTGAAAGATGACTAAATGGACCAACATATGCTGATTTTTTGGAGAAAAATTCCCCAAAAATTGAGAAGTATCTTTCTATCTTTCAACGTCGATTTGTTTTCGCGACTGGTCTACAGCATGTACCTCATCATATAGCACACGGACAGGACTGTTTCAGAGAAAATATATTGATCTACAATTGAACTTTAATTTACGAAAAAAAAAAAAACGAAAAAATAGAACTTTTTACAAATATCGTTAGGAAGCTGTAGTTTAATTTTTATAGATTATACACGCCACACCCTGTATAGTGAAGTTTATTACTTTTATAGGTAATTCGTGGTTTCTTTTTCTTTGTTCATGACACAATACCCAGAATTAATAGGAAAGGAAAATAAATGTTTATGCTGAATTAAAAAGGGCTCTAATCTACACTGCTTACCGCCTATTCAGTATTAAAATGGATTTTTCCAAGAAGATCGTCCATACTGTTTAAATAATTTTGTTGCAACAGCGTTTGGGCATCGACATTTTTAAAGCTTTTTATCATATTCATAATCTAATTAAAATCTGAAGTATTTTTCATTTTAAAACAAAAGTTTGCAAAGACGTACCTACTTGAACTTTGCGAAATACTTCGGCAACCCTCAAAATTATTTAGACCAGCTTTTCACCAAATAAGCGATTTCCGTTTAACAATTTGAAATTTAAAGAGGGCATAAATTTGTACCATTAACATTCCCAAGACGGTTTCCGAGGTAAGACGAATTATGTAATATACGCAGAATGAAGGAAGGAACTTATTAGGTGAGATAAAGTTCTTGACGCATATTGAACTTCGTATTTGATTTAATAAAGAGGATGTAATCCCAGTTGGTATCATACGCACGACGATGTGTACACAAATTCCGTATTAATGAGGGAGGAAACTGTATATCACATACAATATTAGGGAAAATGAATATTCCCTTATACACCGAAATCCATACTGATTGGAGATTACAAGAATATGTGACGGAATAATTAAAATCTGTTTTCGTTTCATCACAGTACCTTTGTGTGCGCGTAGGGATATTCACTATAATTTAACCCCGGGCTTAAGGTAAGCGGATTATAATCCTATGTTGTGCTAGAGTTATGCTGTTTATTTTTCCAGGATCCAAAAAGTTTCTTCCAACAGTTAGCGTGAAATTTTCTAGTACATAAAGTGTAAAAAAATAACTACCTGTAAAAGAAAAAGTTATATTTTTCCGTTTTTTTTTTTCGTAAATTAAAGTTCAATTATAGATCAAAATATTTTCTCTGGAACGGTCATGTCCTTGTGCTGTACGATGAGTTACGTGGTGTAGACGAAAAACAAATCGTCTTTGAAAGATAGAAAGATCCTTATTAATATTTGGGGAATTTTTCAGTGCAAAGGTGCAAACTAAGAAAAATGGATATTTAAAAAAAAACTGACATTTTCTTATTATAATAATTAATAGTAATTACTATCTTAAATGCATTGTTGTTACTGCAAGAGTTCGCAAACAAAACTACATCCGTAATCATTTGTAGATGCCAACTGCGTGCACTAAACAAACTCCATTAAAATATGGAACAAAATGAAATAAAACTTACCATTTCTAGAGTTGAAGTTGATCCCCATTAGCGCGGATACAGGCATGGCACCTACGCACCCAATTTTGGCGAATATTTTCCCAAATTCCAGGTATTCCTCTTATTGTGTCAGCAACTTCAAGTATACGATTTCGCAATTCTTCCACCGTAGCCATTGAAGTATTGCAAAACCAATGAGTTCAAGTGACTCCAAAGATAAAAGTCCATTGGAGTTAGATCGGATGACCGAGGTGGCCACGGCATAGGACTAAAGCGTCCAATCCATCGCTGAGGAAACATTTCATTCAAAAGCATCCTTACTTCTCGAGTACTTGTGGAGGAGCCCCATCTTGAAAATAAAACATGCGTGCCCGAACTTGTATTGCCACATCGTCCAATAATTCAGGCAACCGGTTCTCCAAAAAGTCAGCATCTGTTGGTCCATTTAGTCGTCCTTCAAAAAAATAGGGACCCACAAGTACATCGCTTATTATGCCAGCCCAAACATTTACCGAGAACCGATGTTGAGAACCTAACCTAATCGCATGAGGATTTTCATCGGTCCATATGTGCATATTATAGAAATTCACTTCATCACGGGTAAATGTCGCCTCATCTGTTACACAAACATAAGCAGGAAAGTTTACTTGATTGGCACATTGCCGTAAACACCATCTGCAAAAACGCATTCGTTGATCACAATCCGGGGGTAAAATCTGTTGAACTGGTTGCAGATGATAAGGGTGCACCAGCTGGCGCCTTAAGTGCGAAGTACGGTACGAGATGAGGTTCCTACTTGCTGTACGAGTCGTCGAGTACTAATTGTGGGGTCTTCGTCAAGATTTTCCAACACTGCATCTTCAATATTAAGGTTCACTTGCCACGTCCTTCTCCTAGAGGAGTAACACTTCCAGTATCTCGCAGCCACTGAACGTACTGTAGGAGTATATTTGCACATGGGGGGTGACGTTTGGCCATCGTTCTCGGTACAACCTAGTCGCCGCGATCGCATTTTCTCCGGCTGCACCATACACTAACACCATATTGACACGTTCGGAAATAGTAAATGCATCGTTTTCTCGGTTCATTGTAAAACTAATTTGTGCACAAACTAAAAAATTAAGCAAATTAAGAAATCAAAATCTCGTTTTAATGTACCTAATCGGCATGCTATTCTTATTTTTTACTTCTTTATAAAAATTACACTGTCACTATCGTGGAACTAAAAAATAGAAACTTTTGTCTGGAATCTTTCACTTTTTAACACTGATGGGTCGATGGACTGTGCTTAATATTTAATAATTCAGTGAATAATGAATTCAATACAAATACAAAATCAGTTGACTTCACAAATTTTTTGACCATGTAAGCTAACCTTCTTTTAGTATTACTAGTATTAGATTATACAGACTTAAATTATAAGGTTGCATCTCGGGTCGCATAAAAACATTTCCAAAGTTTTTAATAAATAACACAGGGTCGGCCTTCATTTTGTTGAATAAGTGAACTTTAATTTACAAAAAAAAAACGCGAAAATAAAATTTTTTCGTATAAGACTTTTCTATTACAAATATCATCAGAAAGCTGTAGTTTAATTTTTATAGATTATATACACCACACCCTGTATATTGGATACCACTTTGTTGATTAATAAAAAATATATTGATGAATATTTATGTTAATTATTTATGAAAATTTGAACTAAATATAAATCATTATTTGATACCTCAATTGTTTAATAGATTTTGGGGGTTGTAATTCTATACTGGACAGGGCATGTAGCAAACGGAGTAGTTGTTCCCCGCAACATCACTAGTTAAAAACTGTTAAGAATGTTTGGTGTAAACTGATGAAACTTGAAGGTTCGTCAAATTGGCTAATACTCAGTATTTTGGAAGTTTCATTTCTTCTTCGAAAAGTGAGCCATTTATTTTTTTTTATTTCAAAGTATGTTTACCACACAATTGAATATGTTGAAGATAACTCTAAAACTGTTCATCTAATAAAAAATCGTGCGAACACTTAAAAATATGATTTTAAATAGAATGCAGAAAACAATTTTGAAAAAATCATTAAAGTTGTATTGAAGTACATTGATAAACATAAATGCAAAAATATACAGGATACTTTACATACAATATACTTTAAGAAAACATATATCTCAAAAGTATAAGGATTTTTGCTTAGAGTAGGTGTAAAATTTTCAAAAGAAACAGTAACTTCTATCTTTGTAAATATTTTAGTTGTGTTGGCAATTTTAATTATTTTTCTACTACTGCTTTCTTTTACAATCGACCGCGTTGGTTCCCGCTGGTACACACCATATGTTATTATGCTACGTACGAAACCCTACATTATTTTATTTCCATCTAGCTTCCTGCCTATCAGCAAAATATAATATTAGAGACAGTGTTGTATATCTTATTCTTTTTCCGAACAAACTGTACGTGAGAGGAACACAAAACGAAACATGTAGTACATTTCATATTAAAATTATGACATTTGATTTAAAATACTTCGTGTTACCTATATCTGAAATGTATATAAATATAAATATGACATTCCCATTTACTAACGAAATCTCAAAAGTATTTCATTATATTTAGTTTAGGCAACGTGAAAAAAAATCATTATTAAGATACATATTTATTTTTTAATGTAACTGGATTTTTGCAAAAAAATATGTAAACAATTTGAATCCCAAAAGTTTCTTTCCTGTTCATGAGTCAATTACTAAGTAACTTTAATAACAAACCTTAGATTTTCATCTGTATTTTACCTGAATTAGCTCAAGCTTTAGAGAAACATGTTTCCTTCTTTTAAAATAAATCCATATCCAATTTTATGGTTATGCGCCACCGAACTTTATCTTCCTATAATATTAGGACATATTTTCTATACGTACGCCAGATTTGCATAGCAAATCTCTTTTACATAGCAAAGCATAAAATAAATCAGATTTTTGAGACACAAATACATTCGTGACGTGTCCTTAAAGCGTTCTCCCTCAAATTTAAGTATTCTGCTTTTGTTTACAAAATAAGAAAATTTCTCTCCAAATTTGAACCCCCAAAAAGTAAAACTGAAAAAGTTTATACAGTTAGGGAAATATCTACAGGTGCGTAATATCGACATCATTCAAATTAAAAAAAAGAGATGAAATAAATATTGTTTTCGACGATGTTGAAAAATGAGTTTTTGGTTACAAGATGCCATTGATATTGCCACGAATGATAATGAAGATGAAAACAGTTTGGTAGTGGTCAGTTTATACAGCATATCCGCTCAATTCATAAAAAGGGTGATTCACGAACAAGGAGGTATGCGATTATCGGGGAAGTAATCTACGTGAGATTTCATAAAGTGCAGTCTCCAACTTCTTTAAAATTCTTCACCATTTTCGTGATTAGAGGTTTATAGTTGTAACCACAGAGCACCTAGAGTGTACGTTTCCTATCCCAAAGTATGGGAATATTTTTACACTTATGATAAATATTAATTTTTCAAGTTTGGAATTCAGAAAATAATATATTTTGTTACGTAAACGATATACAGAAGATTTGGTTCCCTTAGATGGAAGATTTTTATATCTCGGTTTCGAACTAAATAATCAGTTCCATCTTCTAAATATAAACCTAGGTTGCCAATAATATCGCTTAACTCATTCAGATCAAACGTTTGCAGATGTTTCATTCCATCCATTCCATTTCAGTCATCGTTTCAGTGTTCGTATTCCTTTCCATCTTCCTCTTTATCTTCATCTCGAAAGTTTTCGTCGTCTTCAGCTTCATTTTCAGTAGTTCCTCATGGCAATATGTCGTCTATTTCCATAGACTCTTTGTTGAAGAACTCGCTTCCATTGTACTGCATTCTGAAGAGCTTATTGGTTTTGTGACTGACGAAACATTCGCATACTTCCTCTTTGATTTGATATGCCCTAACCAGCTACGTTGGTCATACAAAAGTAACAGACTCAAAGAACAACATTCGCAAATAATTCATTGTTTGAGAAATTGGGGTTTTTTATGTACCTGTATATATTTATATATTAATTACGGGCTCATTTGGGGTATACGATCGCTGAAAATTTTGATGAGATATTTATGATAATTGTAACCTGAATTAAATAATAATAATAGTAAATAATCATCATTTTTTAATTTGATCAGTTAGTATTGACAAAAATAGACCAGTAAGAATTGCTTAAACATTACTCGATTTTACCTGATAGATATTTGTAACTTTAACAAGTTTAAAAACAATATTGAAGTATTCCATTTGTAACTAATTTTCAACGAAAAACTTACATAACTTAATTTTATTAATAAGCTTTCTTAAGATCCTCAAAGATTTCAAGTTTAAAGTTTCTAGTAGACCTTAAGTAGTAGGTACTCACTCTTCCTCCTACTTATTCATCAATTTTCCAGATTTTACTATAAAATTCTCTTAACCCTGTTCATCGAGAAATTCTTAGGATAATTTGGTTGAGAATAAGTGTATTCGTATATGAATATTCATAATTCCTGCTCTTTATGCAAATATATTACTAATTATTCTTCCGTTTTGTCAATTTAATATCACGAAACTTATCATTCATTAAATTGTTAATTACAGTCAAGGCTGAAGTGAGAGAAAATCTCATTAATTAAAGAAACAGATAAATACCAATTGATGTCAATACCTCACGTCAATGCAGCAGACATCACTCTCGCATAGATGGTTGTTCATTTGGACCTTCATGATATTATATTATGGTTTTAATTTACTACGTATGTATAGATTCCGATATACAAGCGGAGAGAATTATTATCGTATTATTTTACTTAATTTCAGCCATAAGCGTACACAAATTAGCTTCAGTGGAATTCTCTGTAGCATGCTTCTCAGTTCTCAGACATAAATTACCCTGGAGGGTTTCGCGGTAGGTATCTTATAGAAGTTTTATACCTCCGAGCAATCCAACTTTTCTTAGTTGTAAAGCATAGAAAGGTCTCTTTAATTAAGTGCCTCTCTAAAAACGTGTATTTGAAAAACAGATTTTGCTAATGAAATCCTTATTTTATTGTTTTTATAATTTAATCACCTGCTGGATTCAACAAATTATACTATTTGAGAAATCTATGTGAATTTTTAGATAAACAATTTGGAAGACTAGGATCATTTTCTTTGATTTTCAAAAGAGATTTGACCAAATTGATCACATGTAATGTATTGGTCACTAAACTAGATGAAGCTTGTTTTTTTTTGGTGGAATAATGGTCCAACATTACTATATTCTTCACACAGAGGTAATCAAGATGAAAGAAGAACATATTATATCACGTGTTTATGGTATTAGTTAAAATTCTATATAGAATATTTTCTAAAGGTACTGGACTGGATCTTACCTTGAAGACAGGCGGAGAAACAGTTCTTTGATTCACTTGTTTTTACGTCTCTATCGCATAGTCTGCTTTAGTTCTATCACATATGAAGTCATGTTAAATGTTCTGGTAGTTGTCACAATAACTGGATTTGCTTAAAAAAACTGCAATATAGCAATACGAAATTCAAATTTCTCATTAGATGGCATTTCTAATTTAGTATGTTGACTGCATTTGAACAGTGTTCTTATATCTTGTCGCACATATTTTATAGTAGTAGCTTTTGTACAGAAAGATGACACAGATTACATGTAAAAATACTACTGAAACAGGATACAATGTTACAGATTATAATGTAATTAACTTTTTAATAGCTGTCAAAATAATTAAATTAAGCTAATTACAATGCGTACACCGACTTCTCATTTACTATTAAACTGACTAAACCACTGATAGTGACGTCATCAGGTGTTGACGATTCAGATATGATAAGTTATATCATAGGTGGTGATGCTCAAACATTTTCCTCCTGATCTTCAAAAATATTATAGATCAGGTGAACGAGTATCAAGTATGGTAATTATATTTTGTATATAAATCTAATGGTATTTCCTGCATTAGAAGAAAGTTACTTTCTATAATTATTAATAAAAATATATTAAAAGGATCTGGCTATTTAGCTTGACGGTTGTCTTACTCCATAAATAATCCGCATTTATGGCACTTGTCTTTATTAATCGAAATTTTGGGAATTGTACGAAAAATTCGGCTTTAAAGTCATTATTTTACTGATAATTATTAGTTCAGTCGAACTTAAATTGTGCACTTATTCAGCCGAATTTGTCCAGAGGCGATTTTTGAATATCTCTATTATAGAAAAGTCACTGCAATGCAACAAAAAAGAGAGCAATAAAGACGCATAACTTTGGTAAATATGTAGTAAGATGAAGTTTGGCTTCAACTTCCTCTACGCAGACAGAATTTTAGCGAATATATTCTCTTTCATGTTTGAAAACATAACTCGCGTGTAGTTTAGAAACTTTACATTGTTTTATGTAGTTTCCCTTTTAGTCGTACTTATACTTGTATATTCCAGGAGAGTAAAACTTTAATGCCATAATTAACAAAGTTTTTCGAAACGCAGACAGCTTTGTTGCTTAATCACATAATAAATTATAATTGCATTTTTATTTAAAATAATATAGAAGACGACAATTGATACGATGTTTTACTGGAAGGGAATACTACATACTTTCAATTTAAACACATGATGTAAAGAAAAAGATAAAATTTTATGTTACTCTTAAGATTTAATAGCATAGAGTATTTATTTTAAGTTAAATAATATGGCTTGTTTATATTATTAACAAAAATCGTGGCAATTTTCTAGTCAGTCGGGACTCAGACAGCAAATAATTCAGGTAAAATTCGTTGAATCCGAATCCTATCTTAAAATTACTTCATCTCGTCAGCTTTTCGAGATATTTTAACCTAAAAATGGGACAGTTCTTCGCTATGTTTAAGGTTATGTTACATTGCGAGGTAATTTTCTCCATAAAACTCGTTGTGACATCTGAATGTCTGATCATATAAGGGTATTTGTTATTGTATGGGGAAAAAGTCTCTGCTGAAAATCTAGAAATATTAATTTCGAAAATAGATTAGATATATCTAATTTAAATAGGTAACGATTATGTATCTGCTTATTACCGACCACAGCGTAAGGGGCATTTTATTAGAAAAATAAGCTTGCTACAGCTACAGAAAAGTTCACATAAATTACGTGTAATCAAAATATTTTAATTTCGAAACCTACACTGAAAAAAAAATGTCCAATAATGAAATGGAACTTCGCTAATAGGACATGCTGTAAATATTAGTACCTATTATCGCCTCAATAACAATTGTAATTGGTTAGATAAGCTATATTTTGAAAGCAATTGACATTTAGAAATAAAATTCATTACTAACTACCGCTAAATCAGCTCTTTACGTTGTACGATGCATTTTAGAAACGCCCTGAGTAATTTTACTTCATTTTGAAAGTTTTTACGGAAATTTAATAAAAACGTCCATTTGCTTACATCTAGCTTGCAAGTGACATAAAAATTGTTTTGTGGAATAATTGAAATAAGTTGCATCAAATATTCCGTACTAAATTCACTCATAATTGTCCAGCAATGCAGATGTGAAAACATGAAATACGTTTCCACCCAGTGTTGCCAGATAAAATATTCGAATGGCGGTAAAGTATGATTGAAAAAAGCGGTAGATAGCGGTAGATGTTGGTACTCCTAAAGGAATGTGATTTGGCAACACTGAAGAGTTCATTGATTGTTCTAAGATGTTGTAAGGAACTCTTAATGGTCTGTCAATACAATAGTGTACAATTACTGGAATAAGTGCGTATTTCAATTTAAAATAAATTTCCGTATGTAATAGTAACCTTTGACTATGTATATAGTCAAAGCAGTAACCTAACAAAATGAGACTAATATCAATTTCAATTTATCTTTTAAAATATTTTATTAAAAAATAAAAGGAACAAAAAACATAAACATATTTTACGTATTACAATAAATCTAAACAGGTAATGTAAAAAACAATAAATTTACTAAAATGTATATTAAGGGCCGGTTTTTCCGTCTCCTTATTGGTAAATTATGTTCCACAACGAAGGCAGATAATATAAGTTCGGAGTTCTTTAATTGGGTCTCCAATCCGGTTGTTGGTATCATATCTATTAAAGACTTCTGCTTCAGTTTACTCCGACAAGCTTGTTTATGTTTTACCCTTTCTGCATGACGGCGTAATTGAAGTTTCCCTCCTTTTATGTTAATATTAACATTACAGGGGTGACAATAAGCAAAATAAGACCCCTAAAAAAATGTTACATATGGTATAATATAAAAGATTTTTAAAATAGAGTTCATAAACAAATACTACCTTTTCGCTAGATTTAAGCCATCCTCGTAAATCAGCTTCTTCTTCCCATCTACGATTGTATGTTTGATAATACTTCTTTTTAGTTTTAATGCAGTCTTCGCTATTCTCGTTAGAGCTGCTATTGTTAATAGGAGTAGAAGGACGAGAACTACAAGAAGGCTTCGATCTTTTCATTTTATATCTAATTACAAATATCAGTTAAAAAAATATAACTCGATAGATATAACATACCTTTTAATACAAATAAATAAACATACTGATTTCTATCTGATTATTCTGATTCCTTGCTGTACACTGTGTACTTACACTTTCACATTTGATCTGTTTTGTGCTGTCACAGTACTCACAGTACAGTACCACACCACAGAATATATAAAAGACGGACGCGTGACTATGACCTATGACTATACTACAGAATAGAGCATAGATTCATGCGCCACTGGGTACGCCCATCAGAATAATACTATTATACAACTATCGCTATGTGCCAAAAGATGGAGCGAGGCGGCGAGTTCCGGAGAATTTAAAAAGCGGTATATTAAGGGGTAAAAACTGGAGAACGGTAGATGACACATTGAAACGGTAGATCTACCGCTTTAGCGGTAGATCTGGTAACACTGTTTCCACCGATTCCATTTTGAAGTTATTTATACAAATATGACTATATTTAACCTCATATCAGTTTTTGTGGTGAAATATAATAAAAATAATCCAAACTGTGTTTGAATAGTATTTAAAACCACAATTATTTAAAATTTATTAATATATGTATTTTTGCAATATTGAACAGTACGTTTGGACATTTGTATAAAAAAATACTTACTGTCTGCATAGAACTGGGTCAAAAATTCATGATCAAAAATATGTAAATATGTATAACAATAATTTAAATAGCAAACGGTGTCCCAAAATTTCCCAACAAGTAATTTTGATAGAAAACACATTTGAAAATTGTAAATTTTTTTTATTGATTCATAAAGTATACAGTATAGGATTATGTATGGAATAGCATATTGGGTAACTGGCCTCCACGGTTGTGCTGGCACATAGACACTCTTCTGTCGAAATTTTTCATGATCGTTTTGTATAAATGCGGCTGAAATTTGTTGATAAAGCGATCAATTTCCTCCTTCAAGCATGGATGATCGTGGGCTTGTCGGCATAAAGTTTCGACTTCACAAAACCCCAAACAAAAAACCCAACGGCGTTATATCGCATAATCTGATGGCCGGCCAATTGTGATCACGAAAACGGGATATTACACTACCAGGAAGATGACTCAAGCTGACACGTTGGGGATACATTTGTTTCTCAACAATCACTCGTGGATTTCCTGAATCCCAAATATTATCATTTTGTCGATTAACAAATCTAATATGAAAATGGACCTCATCGCTGAAGATGATTTTGTTCGAAAAAATCAGCGTCCTATTGTTGTTGTTCTATAATCCATTCAACGAATTCTCTTCGCTCTGCGTGTTCAGTGGGCTTCAGTTCTTGAGTCAATTGACTTTTGTAAGCATGAAGATGGAAATCTTTTGTGAGAAAACGCTGTAGAGAGCTTCTCGAAATGTTCAATAACAAAATAAAGCTTTGCCTAATAGCTTTGCGATAAATTGTTAATACAATCCTTCTCGTTTTTTAATATTTAATGTAAATTGTATCCATATAACGTAAAACATATATTTAAACCTGTTTAGTATGTATAGCATATAGTTCTCTCGATTTACAGAACTGCATAACCCGGAAATCCTTCATAACTGTAAAAGAAATATATTATTTGCATTTGCATTTGTTGGCAAAGGAAAAGCACAGATTGTAAATTTAACAAATACTAGAAGGGACTTAGACGATGCTTTGGATATATTTAACAATCCATCATCGATCAAACTAGACATTGTACGAGCTGGAGAGAAAATCACACTAGCTTTATACAAGGCACCTCAAACTGTCACATCAGTAAATCAATTTAGATTGATTTCGTTTAACAAAGTTGGTCAATCTAATCACGCAGTGATATTATCAAGACTACCACCTACATCTGCTGTTTTAGAACGACATTCGTATCGCGTTTTTCAACAAATTCATTCGTGGCGTAGAGAAAATTTGAAGCCTAATGAATGGGGATGGAAAACAATTGCGGTTGCGGAAAACGAAGCGGTTGTGCTAAGGTTGGATTGAAGTGTTCAACAATGTGCTCCAATTGTCATGGTCAAGGATGTTTTAATTCAGTGGTAGAGGAAGAATTAACTAAAAATAATTCAATTAATGAAAAAACAGCAGTTTTTAATGGATTGGGCTTCCAGGGTAAAACCACTTAAAAAAAAACGCGCCGGGAGCTCTACCTCAGCGATGGTGTGGGAACGGGCTTGAATATAAAAGACGTAGTACCTAGTAATAATAAAATCTTCTGTAGTCATATTTTTTTGTCCTTACAGCCAGATTTATGTAGAAAAATCTGCTTAGCATGCAACATTTTGCTATGGCCAATGTATTTCAAGATATTTGACACTTTACTCGTTTTTGACTAACTTTAGCAACATGTCCTAATTTTTCAAACCATATTTGTGAGTTAACGATAGAAAAAAGTTTATAGGACATAAATGATGTAGAATTTTATGCCGAATATTTTAGGTCCCATTCATTTTCCCTGGTCAGAGCAGCAGTTTTTGAGAAAAAGGGTGGTTTCTGAAGCAAAAGGGGATGGATGAAGCACCCTCCGGATAGGTGGGAACTCTGTTGATCTATATTTGCATGTATGTAAGGAGTTCGCACTCAAATTTTAAAAGCTTTATAAATTATTTCTCATAAAAAAATTAATTTACTTCGACTACAAATAAACGTGATAGCTAAATTTCAAAATAAAAAACTGTAAAATTATCTGAATAACTAAATATTATATGTAATTAGATTTGTATTAATTAATAATGGTGAATATGTACCACTTAATATGATATATTTTATTAATCATCAAATGTAACAAATTGTATTTACATCCACATATTATTAAGTTTAGTGTGTTACGCTTTTATTGTAAAATCGAGTACCAAATAGGTCAGTTCATACAATTTGCAAACATAGAACATGTAATATTCTATAAATTGACTGTTAGGCTGTTAGATCAAAATTAAAATTGTATGTTTCAATTTAATAACACCACTAATTATGTAGTTGGCTCAAATTGAATATTTATTTCTATGTATGTATATAGATGTATGTATTTGAGGTAATAAAATGGACATTATTACAATGAAATTTCGTAGGTATATTTGTCACATTTTGGAGATTTTTTTGAGATATATTCTAATAGTCGTTATATCTTCCTTATCGTTAAAAAGCAGTCATTAAATCTTATTTGTAATCCCGAAAAAATTTTTCTTTTTAATATTACTTTGTAATACACGGTATTCCATTTAAAATATATCATTTTAATAGATACTTCAATTATTTCTTTCAGGAGAAAATTACTACTCCTCTCATAATTTATTTATTTTTGTGTCTCCCTTAATAACGAAGTTAGTGTAATTTATTTTGAAACATTCTTATACAGTAAAATGACGTAATTGTCCTTTTCTCAATTTATTCATTATTAAACGCACTACTAGCACTAAATTTCCTTTCACGTCTTCAATGAAATAAGATAGTTGTTTAAGAATTTAAAGCCAATAGTGAACAATTCCGTACAATTCAAAAAGGCGCCTTTTAATAAATATTTGAGCAGGCTCTCTTACACTTCGAACGTTACCTCCACCATATTCAGCTTTTTACAACTCACGTCATTAATTATTTAAAACGCTTTTTTGTCCGTAAACTGGTATTGAATTAAAGTTGGTATTGGTTTATTTAATTATTCGTTGGCATTGTTCAACAAGTTTAAATTGTACTGAGGCAGTTATCAAAAACCGGTAAAAGGAAGGGTATTAGTACTGCTGTTTTAATCATTTGTTTACATTTTTCTCTTATCTATCGAAAAATATGGGTTGAATGTTTAATTTGCGACGGATTAATACCGACAATGTATATATTTTATGACGGCATTGTACTCGGCTCAACGAGATACCTAAAATAAAACAAAATCGTCAAAATTGATCGAGTGGTTCTCGAGATAGAGACTGAACTGAATTTGAAATGTTGAAGGCAAAAATATCGCGCGCCCGAGGGCGGCCTTCAGGCGCGTGCTTAGGCCGGGCGCTCCTTCTCCCGTGTGCAGGCCGTTCATTAACGTTAACTTTTATTGCTGCTAACGCGTTTATTACATTAACTATCAATGCAAATCTTTTTGAAAATAAAAATTTAATCAATTATTTAATTGTCTCTAAAATCCCGGTCCAATATAGACTAGGCGGTATCTGTTTTGGTTTGGGTGAATCGTATATCCACGGAGATTTTTGGCTTTTTAGCTTTCAAATATCACTAGAAATGAAAATTTTTCTATGCGCTTAAAAAAAACGTGGGCTTAACTTTTGGCGGCACAATATATTAAAAAAATTCGAAAAATGTCATATTTTTCTTCCTACTTAATTATGTACCTGTCTATTCAAGAGTTGATTTTAGGCGAAAATGGAAAATGTTTGTAATTAAATTTTTTACAAAACATGACTAGTTACAAATCGAATGAATCATGATTGTTATTGTAAAAATCGAAAAAATCGCCAAAAATTGGGTTAAAAAACATTACTTTTTAGGGGATTTTTTGGGGTCTTTAAATTGGGTATAGGACCTTCATACTTGGCTCCAGAAAACTTCATGTTATTGTAGAATTATCACACTAAATTTCATCAAAATCGGTTAGATAGATTTTGCATAATAATTTTGCAATCCAGATTTTGAAAAAAAAATTGCAAATTTTCAAAATTTTGCAAAAACCTACGCCCTTAGATACTTGAAAATTTAATCACATATAGAAGGGCTCTCAAGCTTTGAAACGATTTTTGAAAAATTCGAATACGTCAATTAGGAGAGCTCTGACACTTGTTTAAACATTGGTCGAATTTTTGTAGCTTATAAACAATTAGAATAACTTTGTGAATATTGAATGAAATCAAATTTTTTTTAACGCTGGTTTTAAAAGTTATTGGAAAGACGCTTCTTTAAAAAAAAAACAGATCGATTGGTCAATTAGTTACGTAGTTATAGCCGATCAAAGTTAATCGTCATTTACTAGGACATCCGGGCTAATTTTTCGAAAAATACCTTTGGTATTCCGAGTACTTGTCAGGTTTAAGTTTGCAATACTTTTCTTCATTGGCAACTTACTTTAAAACGTGTTTAAAGTTATTTATGCAAGCAAGAAATTCAAGAAAATCGTACGGGTGGCGGTTGTGGGGGAAGCAGAGAGCGCGGCCGCTTCGGCCTGCTCGCAATTGAATCGGCGAGCTCAAAACCGCGACGCGCTTAAAAATTTTTAATATCTCAGCTATTAGAGGTCCGATTTTGATGATTTTGTTTGAATCGATGTCGCATGATTTAAAAAAAACAATTGGCGTATTTTCAAATGCCTATCGTTAATAATTATTAATTAAATAGGAAGAAAAATATGACATTTTTTATTTTTTTTAACATATTGTGCCGCCAAAAGTTAAACCCACGTTTTTTTATGCGCATAGAAAAATTTTCATTTCTAGTGATATTTGAAAGCCAAAAAGCCAAAAATCTCCGTGGATATACGATTCACCCAAATATGGACTTTTTGAAACAGATACCGTCTGGACTAATAGTTAATTAACAATTAACGTTATAAAAAATATATATTGGGAACAAAGAGCCGTAGGTGATTTCTCTCTCTTTTTAAATTACCGTGAAAATAAGCTCTATTTAATGCAAAAAGAGCGAATTGCCTAGCAGCTTTTGCCTGACCCTGCGACAATTTGTTTATAACGCTGTTCTGTACGTTCTAATTTGTTGTAAAGGTCAACTTAATTTCAACTTTCTGAAATTTTTCTTTTTCGATACGCTTCTATGGATCAATTAGAACCTATATCTGCGATATTAACTTTTCTAAAATTAACGTTTGGTAATTAAATAATTAGTTGCAAAAAACTAAATTAATTAACAAATAGTTGGAGCAACAATTTCATAGTCAATCGAATCAGCCATTGACACATGTGTTGGTCTTTGGGTTGAAAGTTTTTTCCATAACTTTCATCAACATCCATCGCTTTTTGCAATAATAATGCGCAATTTTTGAAAGGTGATTTTTCCGCGTTCGACCTTTATTTTACAGTTAACAGATAGGTGAAAACTGACTTCAGGTACCTTAAATTGTTTATTAATTAACTAATTTTCCGATATGTCATCTAGATTTTCATGGACAGTAAAAAATGTGAAAATAAAACACGTTAATTTTGCAACTTATTTGCAATTTGCCAACTTAGCGTCACTTCTTTCAAGTTGATTTTTTGATAGTGTCATACCTTTCCCCGTCAGAAAGTGCAATAAAATGTCTACGAATATTTTTTTCAGATTTTTCCGGTTTCATGATCTAATTCGACTGGAGTAACATTAATAATTTCGTTTCCAAATTCGTTGGATATACCAGTTGTTAAATGAAACATAATGGCTGACGAGGAAACTTCATCTCATAAATTGGACTCCACAGGATGTGATGAGGAACAGTCCGCATGTGGAGATAATTAAAGAGATTTCGCTTCGACTGTAATTTAAAGGGTTAAAATGAAACTGCAAAAACATTCAATGCTTTCGAACTCCATTAGATATCACGTAACAACAACCGCTCTACTCAGGATGATGGAAATTCGTTTTTGTCCTCTTCTTTCGGCTGTATTTTTTAATTAGATCAATTCCACCAATCCGACATTTAACATGAAGTTTGCCTAATGCCTAATGAATTCAAAAGTAACGCTTTTAAAAATAAAATCTTAAATGAGACTCCAAAAAAATGTGTAGTTTGGAGGATTACAGATTTTGAATTTATACTTTGCAAAGAAACTACGTTTTGTCCAAGTCACGTATTCGTTTGTTAGAGTTGTGGCAGTTCTACGGAGGTGTCGGCTACAATGCACTCCTTTTTTTCCCTATATTCAAAAATGAATATGTATCAAGGGAATCAATTTTTCTTATCTTGCTTTTATAACTATTTCCTTTTTCAGTCTTTCAGGCATCTCTGTCTTTCTCCCTGTCAGCATTCTACCCCCTATGTCTGTATCTCAAAACGCTGTATGTAGCTGGTGGTGGTGCTGGTGTGTGACATATGTTTTCCAACCTCAAAACCTACACTTTTCTATTAAAAAATCTCAGAGTAAAAATTTCGCCTATTCCGTCTTTTTATGTCTAACTTTCCAGGACTAAGAGGTCTAGGAATATGTAGAACAGACTTTCGAAAACATATTCGATCAATTTACAATATCGGAAAATAAAAATAATTTTAACTGAATATACATGGTGTTCCTACAACATACTGCCAAGTTGAAGCAATAAATAGGAAATACTTTAAAGAAAACAGTTCATTTTATCGATGCCAAGAGTGCCTTTTTCAGTTTAAGGTTCAAGTTATCTAAAAATACTATTTCTGTGTCTTTATCGCCAAGGGTATAAAAATAAATTAAAATTATTATGCTACAGCTAGTCCTTCGCTGGTAAATCAGCCAATAAGACAAATGAGTCTATTTTTAAGGAATCTTATTTGTTGTCCATCGCATTAAAAAAATAATTAAATTATACAGAGTATTTTAAAAGTTATTTAAATATATTTTCAGTGGCGCCCTTTAGGATCCTGTATTTCCATAGGGGGGCCCTCTAGGGAAAATTTTTATAAGAACTTGTCATGTTATTTTAACGTCCCCTATATAAATCCGAGAGATTGCCCATATATTCTGGGACACCCTGTATATGTCCAGATCTTGATAGACAAACTTCGGGAAAGTATAAAACAACAAAAATTAATACGACTTTGCTCTATGAATATGGGCGCAAAAAGCCGCCATTTATGAGATTGGCATTGAAAATAAGAAAAAACAATTTCAATCAATATCTGGAAAACCGCTTCATCAAATTTATCCAAATTAGGTACACTTTTGTTTTTCAAATATTTCTCCTAGTTCTGTCGGAGAAACAAGGATATCGTTTCCTTATTTAAAGTAAAATAACCTCTTCCAGTTAGTGGAGGACACATCTTTGGACCAACGAATCGGGAGCTGGTTTCAAATAGACAGGGCCCCAGCACATTCTAGCCAGGTAGTTCGTAAAAAAAACAAACAGTGGCGGCCCGTGGGTTTAACCACAGGGGGGGCGTGTTTTGATGAGAGTCCGTATATGAGAGGAGGTGCGGGGGGTGAGAGGGGCGGCAGCCCTCCTCTTAGCACCGCAGGCGAAAAATTTTGATTAATTTCAAGGTCATTGTGTTTTTCAAGTACATAGGTACACCAAAATGAATGCTGTCAGTGTGTAGATACAGTACTTAGATACAATACAAGAAGTAAAATTCCAACGTGTGGGGCTGAAGTGGATGATCGATCAACCAACCCAGCTGGGATATATGTAGATTTAGAGATGAAAAATATTTATAAAAAGATTCTTGGGAATTTTTACAGAGGAGGCACTGCCTCAATTATTTATTATTTACTATTTTAATAACATCAATTTATATTGTTTAATGCACTCACCTATTTTTTAAAATTAAAATCCATTCTCCTGCTTTTGTCCGCACTGAACTTCTGTGTCACCTTTTCGTTAAAGTCTGGAATATTTTTAACCATACAGTTCTCAATGGACAACATTCCTAACGCACTTAGACGATCTTCACACATAGTATTTCTCAAAAAAGTTTTAATCAGATTTAGTTTTGAAAAACACCGTTCTGGTTCTGCTGTTGTCATTGGTATCGTCACTAATATTTGTAAAGCTTGAGTAATTTCCTTAAAAACTGGCCTACTTTTGCACTCTTTCTGTACCTGAACTAAATTCAACACTGGCGTTGGACGTCCGTTATTTTTCAATTCGACTTTTTCCTCTAAACTTAAATTACTAATAACAAGTTTTTTTATTTCACGAACCCTCATTTTAAACTTAAACTTATAAAATATAATGTCTTAAAAAGCGCCAAACCAAAAACAAAACACGTATAACTACACTGCAGTGATACGGGATACTGTCACATTGAGTCCCAAAATAAAGCGCACGAGCCTATCGCCGCCTACCCCTCCACGTGCCAATTTGTCCAATCATATGTAAAAATATGATTTCACGGTGGACTACGATTTCACCGTCCGCGATGGACTGGAGATTGCGCGCGCAGTCAGACATAACTCTGGTACGTTCACGGAGTACATCCACTTTATGCAACCAACCTAACATATATGACATATTGAATGCATACTATTTAGATTTTTTATTGATTTAATAAATACATTATTTTAAGTTTACAGTTTGAAAATAACTGGGGCGGGCGGAGTCCCAGAGTCCTCCTTCACGAGCTGCCACTGCTGACAAACCACTACCAAAACATATGGATTGGTCAGAATAGTCCCATATCTTGGCTACCTAGATCACCTAATCTAAATATTTTAGATTATTTTATTTGAGGTAAACTAAAAAATGACGTTTATGCCGTTCCTATAGCAAATAGAGACCAGCTAGTGCAAAGGCTAAATGGGGCCTGCACTAATTTGAAGCAAAATCCAGTTGTAATCAGAGCTACGGTGAATTCTATAACCAAAAGATGCCAAAAATTCATTGAGGTTGCAGGTAGACATTTCGAGCAACTGATTTAATTGATTTATTTTTCATTTAACTTCACTGTGTGCCAAATTTGGATAAATTTGATGAAGCGGTTTTCCAGATATTTAAAAAAAATTGTTTTATTTTTGTTAATTTCAATGTCCTGTACCACCTAAATTCGTTTTATTTTCCCTATTTCAACGCTTTGTTTACTTGAATATGTAATTCGTAAACCATTAATTTTTCAACAAAAAATAAAAGAATGTTTTTTCATCCCAGAATGTTCAGACCATTTTAAAATGTATTCATATTATCAATTAATTCAGTGGCGTAGAAGTTTTACTTTAAATAAGGAAACGATATCCTTGTCTCTCCGCCACTGGTTTTTTAATTTGGACTGTGTGCATACACTGCACACTTATTTTCGTGGGCTATCTGTGGGTATAGATTATTTACTTTTTATTTTTATATATTTTTATGTACATGCCTGGAGTTTAAAATAGGATCGGAATACAGTTTCCTCGGGTCAAATAATAATTCAGTCTCCGTAAAGTTTAGCGGATAGATATAGTAGAACTTTTATTGCTCACTATTCAGCCTCAGTCGTTTTAGAATTTTTAACGCTTCCTTAAAGCAAAACGTTATTATTCCTTATCCAACAACAACATAAGCAAAGCTCGGGGCATATATCTCTCAGAACGGTTCTCGTGGATGTAAGGGATTTGCAGTTTTGTACCGATCCTAAATGGCAGTTTTACAAAGGATTTACCGGTTCCAAATAGTGCTCGGTAGTTTCCGAAGGTTTCACCCTGTTAGCCATTTGCAACCCTGTTCACGGTTATAAAAAGCAGCGTTGAGTGAGAATTCTATATAAGGAGGTACAAGGTTTCAAAGAATAAGAAATGTTCGATCACAACCGCTGAGCGCAGGGTTGGTTCGATCAGAGTGACTTTAGTATCACTGCGTAGACTGTATTCTTGTGTCGAACAGAAATGTGAACCTCTATATTTTAGCAGTTTTTTAAGACTGTCGATGTTTGAGTGTGTTTTAAGTTTAGAAGGCACATAGGGTAAACTGCGAATTTGTTTGTAGGGGAAAAAGTAAGCATTTGTACTTGGTAAAGTGTTGTGTTGGGGCGGCTGTTAAGGTTTTTGGTGGTTTTCAGTGTTGTTTTGTGATTCCGGAAATAAGTGGTGGAGACACAGACTGGTATTCATTATCCTGTTATCGTTTGTAGTAGCAAAAATGGGGATTGAAATTCACATTTAAATTTTTCTCTTTAACATGAGAAATGCTAGAGCCACGAAACTTGGTATGAGCATCCTACTAATAGAGAGACAACTTTTCAATATTTGTTCGATCATTGGCGTATTTTATAAGGGAGTGAAACAGTCGACCCCATTGCAATATTTTATTAGGAATTTTTTATATGAAGCAAATTATTTAGTTAAAAATATTTATTGGGCAACTTTTATACCTCTTGTAATTTTCTAGTAAAAAAATTAGATGCTTCATCGTTCACTAAAGGGGTAATTGCGAAAATTTGTAAAAATAAAGTAGGCAGATGTCATAACAAATAAATTGTTATTTATCATATTAATAAATTGTACTGTCAACCAATAATTAGTACCAATTAATTAATTTATTATCAGAATAATTATGGCAAATAATATTTATACCAATGACGAACATGTCGACATACTCCAAGTGTTTTTCGAATCCAGAAAAAATAGCAACGCTGCAGTAAGATTATACCACCAAAGATAACCAAACCGACCGATTCCTCATAGACAAACATTGGCCTCGGTGGAAAGAAAGGATAAATATTCTCATTTCTTAAGATAAAATTCGTATTCGTGTTCCACAGAAAATTTCGCTTAGATCTTGCTTTCAGTTCTTCTTTTGTATTTTAAGGTGGCTTAGTCATTTTGGGGGCATTTACGTAAAATGAGCTGCTTTGTTCTCCTATGCAAATGGGTAATTAAAAGACGTTATTTGTTTAACAGAGCAATTAAAGGACCAAAATAAAAGAGGCAGGGACAATTTTTATGCTGCAGTTAATATCGCTCTATTCGCTCTTCAAATAAGCAGTAAGCTTGTTATATTTTCCAATATCTATATTTTTGTAGACCTTTATAATAATAGCCTTCAACATCGAATACTTCTACCACATGGATGAAATTGCATATTTATTCCTTAAATTTAAAAAATATGATAGCATGACTTCTTTATTTATTGTCATTACTCTCCGTTTTTCCCTCCATTCGTTAAATTCGGCGAACACTTTTTCGTAATGTTCCCTGGGTTTCGCTGGCAATAAATTGCTTCTTGAGCTTCTTCAAAAACAGCCACAGAAACACAATTACTTTCTTGCACCTTTACCAAACTCAGTTAGAACTGTTTATTAAATAAATGATAATAAACAACTTACAACCAGTAGGTATAACAAAACCTACTACGTTTAATTGAGTAGTAGTAAGAAATATCAAGCCATGCGCATATTTTTTTATTAAATTCCAATAATTCTGACTCCACAAATATGATTGTGATGTGATTATGGACAAAACGTTGTATTGCATTCGTGTTTTAATTGCCTTTTATCCACTTAAGAATATTTAACTTGCGTGGATAAAATGCTACTTTAAACAATTACACAATAAATAACTATTATCCCGCTATGAATAATAAATTCATATAAGATGTAAGTTTAACTGTACATGACGCTTTAAAATTATTGATAGTATCTTTACTAAGTTGTATAACTCAACTTAAATTAGGGCTTTAAAAAACATTCAACCTTAATTATATTATGCAAATATTTTACAAAGTTAATTTGAATTCTTAGACAAGCCGAAGACTTTTATATAAAATTCATGCCAGGTATGGGTACAACACACAACTAAATGATTAAAGTATAATTACAGATACTAGAGTGAATACTTTAGTCCTAAACGGGAGCTTTGTTAGAGAGATTAAGAGTAAATTTAATTCCTGGATGACTAAAAGTTATACTTGAAATTAGGTACAACTAAGTACAATCCATGCTGTGCTTACTAGTGTATTATACAGTATGCTTTTTAAAGTCTGTCATAAATCCGGGAAGTTGTCCCTGAGTAATTTTAGATCAAAAAGTTTTAATAAATCAAGGATTTAAAGCCACTTCATAGATATATGTATGTTATATTCTATTAAATTTCAACACCCTCTGGAAATCCAAAGACTTTAAATCCTTATTAAAATTATGGCACGTACTTAGAAAACACCTTGGATACCAGATGACCAAAGTTCATCTTTTAATCCCAGAGCCAAAGATCACAACTAATTATGCCACCAACTGACTAAAAATACATGGAATATTCACTTAAAAAATTTTTTTATTGCTTTCTTGCATCACTAGCTATTGAGGAATTGTATGTCACTAATGGACTTATGTGTAATATTATATTCTATTGTTTCCGATTTCTCTAAACACAGCAAGCACTTGGCCTCTTCAAACAATCTCATCTAAAGATGATATCTTACTTAACGTCCAGTGTATACGTCTATTAGAGTTTGCAGGTGTCACCTGTTTAATTCAGCAAGTTCTTACCTATTTTTCATGACAGGTATGTTACAAATACCTTTGAGTAAGCTATTCTTGATATATCTTCTAATATTTCTCCTTCTATGTCAGGAGCAAGACTAAGAGCTGGTTCTGATTCAATAAAGTTCGAGGCACCACCTAGCTAGAAAAGCTGCTTCCTCGTTCCGATGGAGACCTAAATCACTAGATATCTAAACTCACTCTGTTGTTATTTTCTAACCATCCTTATAATTCCATACCGCCCTTGAATTACGATAAGAGATTTCAGAACTGCTTGGTTGTCCATAAAGATTTTTATTTACCTACGTTCCTGTATATTGCAATTGAACCAGCCTCCGTACACACTCTGTACTCTTCTTGGAAGAAGAACGTTAAAAGGCGGTTTATAATTATTTTGTGTACGCATGCCATTTGGGGTCAATAACAGAATGTTCCAACAAGTACGAGTACATTCTCCAGCAATTTGTTGTCTGATGTCAGCTGCCGGCATATTAATAACCACTTGTCTTAACCTGGTTTCTTTTCCAATGGTATATGAAAAGTTCAAAACAGCTGATGGTGTATTGCTAATTACACCCGTTGTCACTAGATCAGAGAATTTGGCTTTTGTCTGCATTTTGTGACTTTTTAGACTACCAAATTATAGAGCCATACGTGATTATAGGTCTGACGACCATCACTTATATGTACAGTTGTTTGGGATTTACGCATCAGGGTGTTTTAATAATACGTCGATATGTCTATACTGACATTCTTGCTTTATGGAGGAATTCCTCCACTTGGGATTTCCAATTGACTGACTTGTCTAGAATTACGAATATATATTTTGCTTCTTCTGCAAATGGTATGGTATTGCCAACAAGGTGGTACGTCTCAAACGGACTAGTACCGTTTTCCTTGTAAATGGTACAATAACTGTTTTGTGGAGATTTCCATATATCTGTTGCCACTCACACCAGCTCAGAGATCCCTCTCACTAAGTGACTAGATCGTTAGCATATGCCTGACCTTGATTTCCCATGCAGAAAATATGGCCAGATCATCCAAAAGAAGTGGTCAGAGCAACCATGACAGTTCTACAAAGTCGTCCCTAGCCCGAGCTTCATTAATTTACGTCAAACATCTTCAGAGATATTTGTGTAAATATGATGTATTTCAAATAAATGTACACCTTGTATCTCGGAAAGGAAACATTTTCGCATCCATGTTCATGGGAACTTTCTGTTAGTTTAATGAGCACTACATGTTTTCGAACAATGACTCGCACTTATAGCAAAATAATTTCGGTGTACGCTTCTGGCTATGCGTAATACTATATCATCATTAAGTTTAGTACAGAGTGGATTAATCCATGAAAGGCAACAGTGCATGAAATTGTAGTTTCCCTAACGGCGATAGATTTACTAGTTATCGCAGGTGCTCCAGTTAATAAAAAAAACGACATTTGGATTCGTCTAGACGTTTATTTGTTTTTTTTTTTGTATTATTTTAATGTGCTGAGGGTATTAAGGATTGTTTTAAGGCAATTATCTTAAGAAATAATAGCAAACATAGTAAAAATATGCCGAATGGGTGATTTTGACAATGTATGTACATGAATGTATGAATCTAGAAGCTTATAAAAGGAAAACAAATAATAGGTAATATATCAAAAGGTTATTATTATGAAAAACATAGTAAAATTGCACAATTTCTATATCCTCGATTCAAATATAGTAACGCAAAAAACAGGCAATGATAAAAAGTGTACAAAATAAATCCGTAAGTACACGTGACAACATTGCCAAACTATTGTTTATATGTTGCTAGGATACGCGTAGGAATGCGGGCCGCTGCATTTGATTCTTCTTAAAATTCTGCTGCTGGTGTACTCTATCGGCAATTCGGAAATTTAAAACTGCTGTCCTATTCCAGTAGCGGTCTGGAGCGAAGCTATACTGTTTGTGATACGGGCATTAGTGTGACAAATTCAAAGCTGTTGACCGTTGAGAGTTCTCTTAAGAGAATTGTCAGCCGTCGTGGTCCGTTCCGTTGCCAATAGCACCCGCCTTTATGACCCTTTAACACCTTAACGATCATTTCAAACAGCTAGGTTAAATTAATTTTACAAATCGTATAAAGAGGCAGTTTGTAACCCATCTGCTGCTGGATAAGTAAATAAATGTTCCTCAAATGTATTAAATAAAAGCACTTCGTACGTGGATAACATTACGGTTCTATTTGTGTTCCAAACAGTATGAAATATTAATGTATCAGTAGGCCTTAAAATAGCCTAAAGGCCTGTAGGGATGTATTAATTCTCATCAAGCACTTACATGACGGAAGCTCGTTAAACTTTCACAAAATGAATCCGGCAAACTGATAAACAATATTTACTTTGCTACGAATTATTTGCTTGTGTTAAATGTGTTAAAATGGCTATCAATGTTTATAGTATAATTACAAGTATTAATTTTAATGTCTAATTCAAATATTTATTCAAGATTTTTTGTAATATATAATACATACGCACCGAATTACAATATGCATTTATAATACATCAATTCGTAAAATTTTCCAAACATTGACATGTCAACAGTTTAAAAACAAATCATATCACTGTAACATTAGTTTTAAAAAGGGGGAAATTTTGTGTTATTGTTTATATAGAATAAGAATAAAAATTGTCAATTATACAATCACAATTACAAACAAAAGTGTAATATATCCATATTTGTAATAGTTTAAAACATCTTTCATTTGAAATGAACTTAGGCAAGTCACAAAAGCAAATAAAATTATAGGAACCCTCACCCATAAGTTGAGTCTGCTCTACATTAGTAACAATCAATTGCAAGTCCAAATTTTAATATAAACATTTATATCAATAAAGGCGCCCAACAATCAACACACAAATCAAAACGTTAGAAAAATAAAATAGAATAAAAAAAATCAAATCATTTAAAACAAACAAACATAAAAAATCAAATCATAATATTATGCATGTATAGTCACAAAACCTCTTATTTAATTTAGACGGCGGATATTTTTGTAATGGGAATAGGATAAATTAAAGCTTACATAAATAAATAAAATAATGCCACTTAGATTTATCCTTCCTTAATATTGGAGAAAATTTGAAAACTTGTATCTGATGAATTATTCTTAGGTATATAATAAATTACAAAATTATATAAAGAATTAAACAAAATAAAATTCGTTGGCTTAAAGATGATACGGTGATTTGCCAAATATTTACCAAATGTAAACAAATGCCGTATCATGTTGATGGTGTGTATCGATGCATTTGAAAACACAATATACCAAAAATTGTACGATCACGAGTTAATAATATTAAAATTATTAATCATCAAAGCACCAAAGTTTTGTGTCTTCAATGATATGAAATTGTAATTAAAGTCCCCCTTCTACTTTTAATACTATCATCCTAATTTTCATTAAAATTCAAATATAAAACATTATTCTACGAAGCAGTTATTGTGGCTACGTAAGACTCTGTACATCTGAAATTTTAAGGATTTGAATAGATTAGGTTTAGCGATTCTGCCAACAAATTCACTAATCCTGGTCTTGGATATAAACCGGGAAAAGACTGAAGGAGTAAGCCGTTTTGCTTATCTGAAACATTTAGCACTTCCGCTACTGCAGAGTATTATCTAATCTTAAAAACGGTTTGTCAGGGAATTTTTCCTAGAATAATTAGAGAATTCCTTATGCACGAACAGAGAAAGACGCTCAAAAGAGAAATGTAAAATTAAGAAGGTAATATTTTCTCTTGTTCATGCTCTAAGGTGTAGAAAATTGTTTTTAACTTACACAAGAACCTGTAGAAAAAGGACAACGAAATATTTTTCTGTAAAATTATGATAGTAGCTTTTAATACAGTGGAAGAAAACGAATAATTAATATTAATAAAAATAGTCAGTATTCGATGAGGGAAAGTTTATTACGATTAAATAATAAATGTGCAAATATCTACTATTTTTAAAAAATACATGAAAAGTCTTCCTTTCCGAAAGTTACCATAAAGCTTGATGAAAGTTATACTCCCTGGCAGTAAAACCCACCCTACCATTTTCATCAATGTTTCAAGTTGTTCTAAATCACCGGGAAAAAATTTATCGACTTGTACATGCTGCACTATCGTTTTTCAGAGCCTGGCACATATGAGTTTCTACATTATAAAAAACAGGTTGTGCCATTTTCCCTCCGAAATTTATAACTATAGACATCGCACAAACTTTTTACCTTACTTCGTAAAAAATTATATGGATATGCCGCCGTTCGCGTCTTATCAAATTCTGTCATAAACTAAGTATGAAAGATATATTATATTATGAAAATAGAAATAGAGCGTAGTATGAAATAAAAATCATTAAATTAGTTGAAAATTCGAATAATGTTCCATTGTTAGTCTATAGTGAAAATAGTTAATAGTTATTAAGGAATCGGAATCAGATTGTAAAAATAACACGCCTCCACCGAAAAAACCTAGATATAAATGTTACAAACAATAATATAAGTGGCAATGGAATAGTGAGTTTGGGAATTGGTGTCAGCCATCAGAGAAAAATAAGGACAATGCTTTTTGTGTTGTATTAACGGCAGTATACCGTATATGAAGAGATACGAAAATACAAAATTACATGAAAGAAATTTGAAAAAGCTGAAGAGACTAAAAATTTCAAATTTTACTGTAAATAACGAAAAACGCCTCAATGCTTAAAAGGCAGAAATGTTGTGTTTTTACATGAACATAATCTGCCATTATAGATTACGGATCAATTACCTAAATTTGTTCAAGCAATTTACCCTGATTCTCAAATTGCAAAAGAAATTAAATTGTGTAGAAATAGGCCTTAATAATTATTTCTGAAACAATTGGTGCCTCTGTATTGTATTGTATTATTGATGATGGGAAAGTAGGTGACCATTTTTTTGAACTTTTGGATATTGGCAATGGAACCGCCTTGGAAATTTATAACAAAACCACAATAGATCAGAATGTCAAGAATGACATTGATATCTTTAGGACTAGATTGAATTATGTTTACAAATTAAACGATTTCATTTTAACAATCCTGTTTGGACATATTTGTCACATTTCACAGACATTCAATCATTATATTCTAAGTGGAAGCTCATTGCCGACTGTGGAAATAAAGAAAAATAAAAATTTGCAATTTGAAGAGTTTTAGAATGTTAGGTATATTTAATCTTTAAAAGTGATGTAGATGTTTTAATGTTTCCCAATTTATCATACTTATTGTTAGTTTGCTTCCAGATTCTTTTGTAGTTGCAAAGAAGCAGTTTTCCCAGTAAAATTTAATAAAAACTAAAGTTAGAAATCATTTTATTACATGCTAAAAATTAATTAAAAAATCATACTTGTTACATAAGACATAAAACATCTACTTTAATTAAATTTAAATGTTTACTGTATTTGATGCAGCTGTGTCGACTACAGGTATATTAAAAATATATATTAGGCGCATATTTTTTCAGTTTTACTAGATTAGTAAATCCTCCTATAGAAATCTGGTACTACATAGGTATTTATTTATTTTTTCCAATATGTACAGTTTATACTTCAATCTATTTTATTTCAGAATAATATATCCTTGTTTACTAAATAATAAAATCTGTCTATGCCTTGATACAATACCTGGATGTGTATTTTATTTATCTAGAAATAAGACAGGTATTCCATAATCATAATTTACTATTTATTAAATAGTCAAATAACGATTGGTTGGCGACATCTAGCTTGCAATTAAATACTGCCAACTTAACAGCAACATTTTTTCACATCGTTACAAAAATAAGATAAAAATTAATATATGTTTTTCTATTTAATGATTTAAGAAATAAGTACACTATTAACGAAATTAAAGCTTGGGCAGACGGATTGGACTGCTTGCTGCGACAGGTGGATTCAAACTGACTTCCTAAATCAACTCGACTCTCAAGCTTATACGGCGAACGGTGGCGCCTGCGCAGTCTTCATCCAAGCTGAACTTGAGAGAACCTTACTTACTCCAAATGACAACCTCTCTGCTGCTGAGACTGATGACGGACTGGACTGCTCTCGCTGACTGGTGGCCTTTTGATTCCAATTCTCTAGACAGGCAAGAGCGCCAGCGATTTTGCACTTACGCCGTGTCGGGGTAATTTAGACATTGTCAAAAATGCAATTAGCGGTGGGGTTATATATTTATCCAAATATAATTGAAGGAAAATAACAGTTCGGGGTGTCTCAGAATTTTGTCTGAAAATCACTTCGTTACGCCTTAATTACTACAAAAATACATACCTGATAAATATGGAAATTGTTAAATAATTTAATTATTCAAAAAAATTTATTTCTGATGTTTCTCTTTTTTTATCGAAATCTTAAGTTTATATTGTTACTTACTTCAAAAAAATTATATTTAATGCCCATTTCTTCTAATTACTCTTTATCTTAATTGCATTAATGTCAGAATCTTTATTAATTAATTTCTTGGGAGCCGAGATAATAGCGAAAATATTTGAAAATGAAGGGTGTTTAACGGATATATTTAATTTAATAATTAACGATTATACTTCCACCAGTAGCTGCGGAAAATTATAAATCAATCTCAAATACAAATGAAATAATTAAGGAATTTTAATAGAAAGGAGAATGAGGATAAAGAATCCTGAAATCATTTGATTAAATTTGTTCTTCATTATAATCTTGCCTCTTTAATATCCGGGAATGATTAAATAAATAAAAGAAAAAAACATGGAATTTCTTAATTTGAAAAAGGAGTATTGCAGAAACTAGACAAATATTTTATTTTCTACAAAAAAAACCTGACTTTAATATGTTAGTGGGTACTACTTTAAACGATGTTGATTCCCATGTGTTTGTGACAGTAATGGTTTGTATAGAGGGTCATTTGGTTAACGACCTTCCATACAAATATGTGATAATAAAGTAATATTCAATGTATTATTAAAAATTAATAAACTTAAAATCTTTAAGAATATTTTTACTGCAATAAATATGCATTTAGTAGCCATGGGGATCAACTTCTATACTGTCCTCGGAATTTAGAACCGGGATTCGTATTCGTATCTAAATTAAAGCTTGAAGTACAATAGTAGAAAAACATGGATATGAATGAGGGTCTATTGCATCTCTGATATCGAACAGATCGAAATGTTCTATACAGGGTGTCCCGCTACCTGATACAAAAAGTCGAGTACAAATAGATGAGGTAAAGTTAATATCAGTTCTTCGTATAATTGTTTTTTATACGGGCCTTCGTTAACAAGTTACGGGCCCTCAACGATGAAAATTGAAGAGTTATTTTTATTTACAGTCCCTGAACTGTTAACTTCAGCATGATGCAAATTTGGTGATCGATAACACCTGCGTACAGCTTGTTTTTGATGCTATAAGTGAAACTTCACTATGTCCAGAACGCCAGGGAACGCCCAACAACCCAGAATTTTTGCATAGATGACGATCGCAATCTGCCTGCATCAAAAATAAGTTCCCTGAAGAATTTGCCAACGATAATACCCTCTTGGTTCAACTCGGTAAAATTACCATTAACTTTTTTACGAATTTTTGTTTTTTATTGTATCTAATGTGGCTTTTTTTGAATAAAGTGGCCCATTATTTTTATTTAGTTTATTTCAATATTTTTTTACCTTTTATTTAAAATTTTTCCATATTCAGGAATTACCTGTTGACTCATTAATAGTATAAGTTTCTTATATAGAATACGATGCATGTTATAAAATTATTAAAATTTTTCCCATCCATTTATTTTTTTACTGAAATTTCAAACATGCATGAATATCAACGAATAAAAATAGTTTTCAGTGGAATAGGGCCCAAACAAAGTTATTGAAAATCAAATTTTTAAGTGAAAACAATGGCAGGAAATATTTATTTTATGCTTGTGTTTATTACTACAAACAGAAACTACTAGATTGCATTTATTGCACATGTAGGTATATTTTTCCGAAAATTACCACTTTATTTTCTGTTCCGAATAAAATATTTGACGTAATTAACTTAACCTTTCACAATTTTTCAAATTTTAATTAACTATGGAGTAGATAATAAAACGTATCAATAATTGTTACAAAGTTCTTTGTAGCAGGACAACATATTTTGTTAACAAATCAGCTTCTTTATATTTTTTAAACAAGGCTCGTTAAAAAACAATTTAGAAAACATGTTTTTAGTACCATTGGATAGCTTGCAATTTCGTCGGTGTCAAGTCAATTCAATCCAACTCACCGCGGCTCGCTGTCGAGACCTATTATGATCCGTTGGAATCATATGTGCCTTCGTTGTGATTTACGTGTTTGAATTGTCACATGTATTTTTTTGTAACTTTCACATTTCGACTTTGATGATGATAATAATGACAAATAAACAAAGGATGAGTAATCAGAAATGACGCACGAGAAATAATTTCATGTGTTGATGAAGTCTACGGTAGAGAAACAGGTAGGAAATGTGTGGAGGTTCTTGGTGAACATCTACAATACTGTGTATTATACTGAGGTACCCAAAAGCACCGAAAAAAAAACGAAAAGAAATTTGTATCATCTGTCAAAGGTATTCAAGTAATAAGAAGCACAGTGGAATACTTTTACGTAAATCTAAAGCAAGTTCTAACCTAGTTGCGGCTATCAAACAAAAATGTGTTTTTTCATATGGATCTTTCTTATCGGCTATTCGGGAGTTCCGCTCTTTGTCAAATTCCTTAAACGGTTGTTCTTTTAAAAATGACAATGAGTTAAGAGCTTGGTTGGGTGAGTTTTTCAAGTCAAAGAGCTAAAAATAAAATATCTTAAATTTGAGAAAAGAACGGACATTTCTTATTCCCCCAAACATTATTTAATCCTGCGTAATAAAAGTTTATAAAACATATTTCCTGTTTTACTTTCTGCTTACAGATTCCCGAATTTAATCTGCAAAATGCCGCTGTAGAACTACGCTTGACACCGTCAGTTTTTCTTTCATTTCGCACAAACTAATTGTTCATAAATATTTTTTTTTGTTTAACATTTCTTAAATAGATAATCAACAGTAACTGAGAAATTTTTAGAATATACAAGGTGGTCCTTAAGTAATTGTACATGCAAATATGATAGATTTGTGACTAAAATATTACGATTTGAGCCAACTTGTCTTAATAAAATATTGATAATAAGAAAGATACAGGGTGTTAAAAGTGAAATTTCAAAATTTATTTTTTGCAATAACTTGAAAATTTTTGGACATTTATACAAAAAATTTTTATCTGGGAATTTTTTGGTATGAGAAACCATAATTTAATGTATCTTTTAGAGGGCGCCACATAAGCCACATGTGTGGCATAAATGTACGTTAAACTTTTTTGCCCATTAAGGTAGCCCTCTTTTGGGTAAAAAATATTAAAGGCAATGTATGAACAAAAAGTATACTTGTTAACAACCTTTAAACTTACCGGTTTTCGAGATAATCGAATTTTAAAAATCGGCTGCATAATTCTTTAATTCATTACGAGAAATAATAACGTAGTAGACGGAAGTCACGAATGATTTTAATAGCTAAACATTTTTGTTTTCATAATCTATGACGTTTGAAAAAGTTTTAATTGAATATTTCAGATAATTAAGGAATAGCAGAAAATGCCGAGACAATAATTTTTCTAATACAGAAATGAGAGATATGGTTACTATTTACTGCCAGCAATATTTCAACGAACATGCTGCGAAATGGGAATATTTCAGAAGATATCCAAACAGGCTGCAACCTAATCACCACACATTTGAAGATCTATTTAGCAATTTAGGCGAAAGTGGTTCATTTCGTCCTAAACGTGATAATTTAGGCCGGCCGAGAACCATTACGCCTGATCAAGAAGATGAAATTGGTTCACGTTGCAGATGAACTTCAAGTTAGTACAAGAAGGTTATCTTCAGCTTTAGGAATCAGTAAAACTTCAGTTTTAAAAAGACTAAACCTCAATAAATATCACCCCTACCATTTTCCGCCCGTGCAAAATTTATTGCCAGCCGATCTACCATTAAGATACCAATTTGCAAGTGATATCCGAAATAGGCAAAATCTTGACCCCCACCTACCTTTATTAATAGAATATTACTTACGGACGAGGCAACATTTAGCCGCCGCGCCGTGGTATTTTTAATTTGAGAAATAATCACATCTGGGAAATTGAAAATCCTCATTTTAAAAGAGAAAGACATTTTCAACACGAATTAAAAATAAATGTATGGTGTGGGATCATTGGTGACCATTTTTTAGGGCAATACGATTTCCCTCATACTTTGAATGGGGAGAACTACTTACATTTTTTACAAAATGACTTTATTGATCTTTTGAAAGCATTGCCACTAAATTTCAGGCAAAATATGTGGATTATACAAGATGGTGTACCTCCTCATTATATGAGAGAAGTCAGAATATATTTAAATACCAACTTTCCTGAACGCTGAATTGGTCGTGGTAGTCATTCCCCTTGGACAGCACGTAGCCCAGAGTTTAATCCTCTCGATTTTGGCGTATGGGGCGCAATGAAACAACTTGTTTATAAAAGTCCCATAAATACTCGCAACCAACTTTGGGAAGAAATAAAAGCAACTGCAGTTTCTTTTGGACCAATCATGTTATTTAATATGAGGCCATATTTTATGGAACGTATGGATAAATGCATCGAAGAGAATGGTGGACATATCGAACACTTACTTTGACATAATTAAACTTGTAAATTTTTGATGTCAACTCCTACGTTACGTTAATATTCATCCTGTTGATGTAAAAACATTCTACGTTAATACTTCTCGTAATGAATTAAAGAAGAATTATGCAGCCGATTTTTAAAATTCGATTATCTCGAAAACCGTTAAGTTTAGAGGTTGTCAATAAGTATACATTTTTGTTCTTCCAATGCCGTGCCTTTAATATTTTTTCCCAAAAGAGCGCTACCTTGATGGGCAAAAAAGTTTAGCGTACATTTATGCCACACATGTGGCTTATGTGGCGCCCTCTAAGAGGTATATTAAATTAAATACCAAATTATGATTTCTCATAGCAAAAAACCCCCACTTAAAAATTTGTGTGTATAAATGTCCAAAAACGTTCGTTGTTGCGAAAAATAATTTTTGAAATTTCACTTGTAACACCCTGTATCTTTCTTATTATCAATATTTTATTAAGGCAAGTTGGCTCAAATCGTAATATTTTAAAGTCACAAATCTACCATACTTCTATGTATAATTACTTAAGGACCACCCTGTATATTAAATACAAGTTCGCTATTTAGATAACACAGAAGGTTCCCTAAACATGTGTCAAAAGGCGATATTCCATGTAAAAAAATCTCGATGATGTCATACTTTTAAGCGAAAATATCACAAGCTATCTAACAGCATCAAAAGACGAGTTTAAAAAAATAGGAATCCCATCGTGTATCAAGTCAGTTGTTTTGAAAATATGCCACTGATCCGCTACGTATTCACAACCCTGCACATGTGACATAAATCACTTTAAACATTTTGTTTTCTCCATAAAAAACACCCAAGTTGAAATTGATTTGATCTTTGACTAAACCCCGATTCAGTTTAACATACAATTTCCTAACACACATCCATCTTTTGAAAGGTAACAATTTGTTTTTTTATCGAAAGTAAACCTCTCCTGGCATCTCTATAAAAAAAATCCAGATAACGCCTTCTATATCCCACGATTTATTTTCTTACCTTCCCGTTTTAGGTTAAACATTACCTACGTTATAAAGGGAAAAAAGAAATCATATTATTCCGATAAAAGTGAATCAGCGAATATAAGCAAATAAATTGTTGTCTGCAAAGAATGAATGGAATATATTTGTGTTCCCTATAACTATTTGCGGTGATCTTGGGGCATGTTTTTTGAAAGTACTTTTCAACTTGTCACTCCTTACTTTTCACTTTTTGGGCTATTTTCTGTTTTATCAAATCGTACTTTGGAAAATGGCATTTGGAAAGGTAAATGTGACATTTTAAAAGTAAATTTTCGAAAATAAGTACTTTCCAGACATTTGTTTGCAGTACATGCCTATTTAAGAGGGAATCATTCATACGACGAGGTCGAGCAACGCCTCGACATTTTAATCATCTGTGTTTAAAGTTGACTGAATACATTTCCGAAGTATCGCATCGAAATGATCAATACCAAGCCATGGAAAACTAATTTCAAGGCTCTGAGGACCCTATTCAGGATTTCACAGGATATCTTACAATATTCTACTATCATTTGGCACACATTTCTAAGAAGTTTGGTTTAGTGAGCGACGAATACGTCGCTTATTAGTACTTCGTTCTATTTGTATAGATAAAAGCGTCACTAAGTTCAATTGAAACACGAACTGGCCATTTTCAATATATTCCATTGATTCAAACTGAATATAAAATAAGCCTGACTGATTCCAGTATGGAAAAATAAAACTCGGCTTTTGATTGTTCAGTTACATAGTCCTAGGTCCTTTTTTAATAATAAATAATTAATATATGTGCAATATTCAGTATCAACTGCAAGATGTAAAATTAAAATTTCATTTATATACAGGTGAGAGAGATTACTTTTTTACAGAAATTTGAAACACCCTGCATAATGTGTGTATATCTACTTGATTCAAATTGCAGTCACATCTTTTCTGGATAACTTACTTTTTGGTTGACATTATATCTTCTATTAATTGAGAGACACAGATTAAAGTTTCAAAGTTGTCAACCCCATTTTGACACCGATTTTTAATTCATTTTTACTGTTATATCTTCAGTTTTTAATAACCTGGTGCGCTTTGATTTAAATATCATAAATTATAACGGATGCAATGAATTAATCGAACAACACATTGTTCAGAAAAGGCTACAGCTTCATTTAAGTAAAATTTTTGTATTTAAATTGAAGTTACCCTGCACTTCAATGTTACAGAAGGTAATTTACAGATCTACTGTTTGTACCTTTATATCTTCTGAATTTTGTCCATCGATTTGTATGCATTTTTCTCGGTATTTTTATACATGACGAATTCAATTTTGACGCTAATAAATTCTTACAACATTTATAAAAATACGATTGGTTGGTACATTATTGAGCACTAGACGACATAGCCTTAAAAACTTAAAGGCGTTCAATATTTATTTATTTCTGACATTTTTGACAGAATTGTGCAGGAAATAGAAAAAAGTTCTATAACAAATCGATTTAAATTTTGATCCTGTATACATTCTTATTTTTCCAAGTAAGTTTCATTAGAAATTCCTATCCTAGATTAGCCGTTCGCAGAAAATCATCTTTGAAGTTAGGGTTTAATTTTTGTGGCGAGTTAATTTTGTTGCAGAGTGTATTTCATCAACGCTCGCTTCAAACAAATTTCCTAAATAGTAAAAATAGACATTCGGGTCACTTCATCTGTTACAAAGAAAGTTTTATACTAACTACTGACCCAGTTTCCACATATTTCCTCTCTAAATTTAAAACAACTATGAGAGATCGATCGGTTTCTCTCCGAACGCTTGTCGTTAAATATTCAGTTGCACTTCTGGTGTGGTTGTCGTTCTTGAAGTGAATTGAAACAATGTCAACTCAGCGACTGTATTCACGAATAAAAGTCAAATAATGTCAAAAATTGTAGAGTATTTCTGCTTTAACCAATTCATATTTAAACCAACAAATTTTAGTATAAAAATATACAGAACGATTCATACGGGATCGCATAAACGTCGAGTGAGAAAAAAAAGCAATAAAAGCTTATGTTTCTTGTAAAACATAATCAATTTCTAAAATAAAGTCCCTTGGGCAAAGCACAGTTCTACGCTTATGACTTTTTTATAAATACTCGTATCTGTATACTGTATATACTTCAGTCAAACAATATCACTTCAGCAGTTAATCGATGCTAGATATAATTAAATTTAAGCAGAATGCGATCCCATTCCGAACGCTTACGAAGGGCAACGGAGTTTAGCCTCCACTGTTCAGTTAACCTCTGAAAAGCCACTAGTACCAGTTGACTTCACACCTGGTATGATATGACGAGATGGTAAACGAATAGAAAACAAACAACCGTCTCGATACATTATCACTGAGTCATTTCGTTACATTTTTTTACACCAAAAGATGAAGAACGATGCGGACCCCCCAACTTCTCCACCTTGTTTGTGCACCGAAGTGTCGAACTTGAATTATTACAAAAACCATAAGCACACCGATAACATTGTTACGTTGAAGACCTCTTCATTAGATTTGGGTTTATCAACGAAACATTTAAAAATATACTCTACTAGTTACACTACTATATGATTTATAACAACAGTTATTTACTAGTAGAGCTATATGAAGTTAGAATACCTTTACTTCTGTGACAAGCCGAAGCTTGACGTTTATTGCAACAGATGTTTTAGATGCAAGATGCAAAAGTTACGCCTTATTGAAATTTAAAGGTAGTTTCTCTTTTATGTCTGTAAAGTATTTTGAATATTTGCTCTTTAGGAGGCTACTGGTTCTAAAACATTTTTTATGTAACTATAGGTATTAATGGTATGAGACATAATACAGCATTTTAGTACTGACTGCTGCGCACAGTGACATTAGTTTTGCATTTTCAATTTACATAAGATGGCCTCAAAGTTCGTGAACATTTTTTGAATTTTGTAAATGACTCGAGTATATATTATTCGATTTTGATTATTTTTGGGGTGTGGACTTTTGGTTTTCAATATACACACTTTGGTGATATACCGAGTGTTTTTTAAAACTTACAACTCCTACAAAATTGATGTATGGTGATAATATCCGTTCATAACTTTTTCCTCTTTCGGGCAATAATGACAACTATTCTTTATTTGATAGATGATACCATTTGGAAGTTTTTAGACCTCTTGCAGAATTTTAATTAAATGAGTTTTGGGTATAAAAAAATATTTTTTAAATGTCATGTAGACATCTTGCCACCCATATTACAATACTTAATAAAGTGCTAGTAGTCACTGATTTTGTAGGATGACTGTAATTTCAGTTTGATCTTTAAGTGGTTGTACCTGCCAATTCTTAATGAGTATTTTCTACGATAAGATATATCATATGTTACATCATTTTCCATATGGATACACACATACGACGAATTAGAGTTATTTATAACGTGTCTAATTTTATTGAAATAATTCGTAAAAAGAATCAAATACAATAAAAATTGCTGGAGATAAAAGTAATAAAGTGAGGTTATTAAATTTAGTACGAAGCGATTTAGGATATAGGTGAATTAGCCTAAATCTGCCTATTTTGAGTCCACGAATCTGTGGTCTTCCGTTGTACACGTTATTCTGGGACACCCTGTATATACATATTACATACGGTGTGGAAGAAAAGTATGAAATAAATTCACAATTAATGAAGCGATAGTTTCGTAAAATTTCCTGGAATACGTCTATTTTGCATTTTAAGAATAGCTTTTTAGAGACGAAAAATAAAATGTTAGATATTTATAGGTATTTCTTTCTAAAATTGTTCTGTGCAAATTAATATCGATGCAATTGATTGCTTGTACTGAATTAAAGTTAATAACGCCAGAAATATTGGATAAATTAAGTCAAGAAACAGGTTTACTTACTGCGTGCAAAAAATAATTTTGATTTGAAGATTTAAGTAATCATTTTAAGTTATTTTAAAAATAAAGAACTTTGTAATGTTACAAATCCATTAAATCAATATACATCAAAATTCGTCATTTACAATATGCTGAATGAGGAAATATTTTTTTGGCCATTAGAGATTTTTACAAAAATATATTACATTTTTGATACAATAAATGTATGTGCTAATAAAATTCGATTTTTTTCAAAAACGGTACAAGATATCAACTGATATATGGTATAGCTTTTTTTGGTAAAATAAGAGAGGAATCGAACTATGAAAGAAAAATGTCAAATTTGACAACGCTGTCAAAGCTGTATAAATTTAAATGGATAATTTCTTCTGCTCATGTATAATCCAGACATATTGTTTTAAACTTCGAAATGAACGTTAACATGAGTTACTTTAATTACTTAGAAGTTACAAATGGAATTTATTTTTCAAACTTCTTTCTTTGAAGGCGAATAACTCCTCAACGAAGCCCGATAGGAAAAAATTGTTTATGAAGTACTACAATTACCTTCCCTGTATATTCCTTCATTTTTGACATGACCTTTCCATTCGAAACATTGGTTTGAGGATTTTTAAAAAGAACACTGCTTATTCTGGTAGAAATTTATAAAATTATCTCGCTGTTACTTCATTTTCTACTGAAAACTTCATATCAGTTTCAGTTAGAGCAATATGCAAATTTTACTTTAAAGATAACTTCAGGCTACGAATATAATATGATTATAATAAAAGCTTATTTCTTCTTCTTGAATGAAAAGTGCACTTCAAGACTTAATTCGAGAATATTGGCTAACTGCGCTCAAGACGATTCATCTCTAGAACTCTCAAGTTTAACAAGTAAATTTATAATTTAGGAACTTGTAAATACTCTGACAGAATTTCTCTTATCTGCCCTTTATATTGTTCTGCTGAGTCTTCCTCCTAGCAGCGACAAATATTTAAGACAAACACAAAGATATACTTATCTAAGTTAAACAGAAAGACCAAATGTCTGTAGAATAACAAATCATCTGAAAGATATTAGATTTTCCAATCTGTAGTAATGAATCTTGTCTATAGAGATTCAGAAACTAATTAACATGAACAATTTGCTTAAATTTACAAAGGCCGCCAAGAGCTGCTAACTCAATTATCAAAGATAACATTTAATGCAAACAACTCCATAAAAATTGGTCCAAATGTGATGAGCGTGCTGTTATACCTCTCTTAATGGCCAAAAAATGGCTCAAAAAAACTTTACAATGGACTCACTATGGTTACACGAATAGGAATATCGAATGATTAATCAGAAAGACGCCTAAGAACAAGGAAAAAGAGTACAAAAAGTTCTTACTGCGCTTGTAGACACAAAATACTAGGAGTTATATCTAAGCTGAGGCTGCAAATACTGCAATAGTACAGTTTATTACTTCTAATCATAAACTTCTATCTAAATAATGTTATCTAATGATATATGGCAACTACAAAAGATAAAGGCATCGTTCAAGAGTGTTTTCTGTCCACCTTTTTATAATTTTATGCTTTGTATATTGCTAACTAGTAGATATTTAGGTACAACATATTGCTTACGTATTACTGTGGTAACAAGCAAAGACACGATGACATACTTAATTATATCCATACACTAATTGCACATAAACTGGTACGGTGGTTGCTTAGAAGACATATCTAGTTCGTGAGGGAAATATAATGATCAAAAGCATTATCTCAGCGTCTTTGCAGATTTGCACAATCAACTTGTTATAAATCGTTACGTTAATACGTAGTATTAAACACCATCATGAATATAAGGCATTATTTTCATTGTCGATGCAAATTTCATTGTAATTAGTACATTTTTACAAATAAGGTAAAATGTTTACATTATATATTATGTACATATTGCATTAGTACAAGTGTATTGTTTTAAAATTAAACTCATCATATTAATGGTATGGCATTTAATCAACAGTGGTAACTTAAATCAGGTTCATTATTTTTTCTGTGTACAAATAGTTGTTTATGGTATTAATATGTTACAGTATATATAAGTCACGCTGGGAAATGTTTAGGAAATTCCATCTGAAATTTTAGAAAAAGCTAATACGGCTACAGCAGGCATCATTCCGGGGAAATCAAAATCTATACAGGGTGTAACGGATGCTGATGGCCAAACTTCAGGGGGTTATTATACAAGTAATTTTCAACAAAAAAGTATTATAAGATTTTTTTGGAAAGTTGATAGCTGCTCTTTTATTTAACATTTTTTGATTTCAAAAAATTGTGTGCCTTTTTTCATAAAAACAAAAATATCTCTGTTATTCTTACAGCCACATCAAATTTAGACATGCCATCGGAAAGAGCGTTAAATTTACTACAAGAGGAGCATATATGAGTGTTTAAAAAATCTTCTATACCAGGTGCTGTAAAAAGTTAAATGTTATAATTGTGAAATGAGCAAAATTAGTGGTATCTCCTTATTGGTGGTAACGCCAAAAATTTGTTAATGAGGACGTGTTTTTTCTTCGGCAAAAACTACTGTATTTAGTAAGCTCTTCAACGATATATCAACTTTTGAGTTTGCTAATTTTTTTTGGCAACAATATCAAGGGCAAAGGTAATAAAACCGTAAAAATCGAAAATACACAAACTTTATAGTACATTATTTTTATTTTAAGTCTATTCGTATTACTCCATGCGTGTAGTTTTTGTGGGAGTTTCTTCAAAAAGCTGTTTTTTAACTCTCCCTCTTTCTCCTATAATCCAAAATATTGTTACAAACGTGTTTTTGTTTAGAATGCGTCTTTCATGATAGATAAATGCCAAGGCGGCTGTGAAAAACAATATTGACACAACTGTCAAAGTCATAAAATTACTTTAGTGTTCTTGTTGATTACCTACCTACTTAAGTATCTAAATTGAAGATGCCACGTTTTTTCACAAATAACGAGTATCGAGACATTTTATTTGTGTATGGTGTTTGCAATGGAAATTCTAGGGCAGCAGTTGCAGAATATTCTCGCCGCTATCCTGAAAGACAGAAAAACTTTTATAACTACATTTCGGGTTTTGGGAGAAACAGGCAGTGTTCCAGGACCTCATCGTCTAAATGCCGATCGAGTAAATCGTCATCAAGACCAAATTATAACAGCGCTTTTTGAAGAAACACCCACATTAAGTACGCGCAGGGCAGCAATACAACTTGGGAGAATTTCGCATACGTCAATTCACAGAAGTCTCAGAAGGAACAACCTTCACCCTTATCATTTGACCCCTGTTCAAAGTTTACTGGATCGTGATAGGGCAGAACGTGTTCAGTTTTGTCAGTGGTATATCCAACAAACTAATAGAGATCCCCAATTTTACAAGCATATAATTTGGACTGACGAGTCAACATTTACCAGAGATGGCATATTTAATTATCATAATGACCATACGTGGGCACCTGTGAATCCTCATGCTGTCAGGCCCTCCAATAATCAATACAGATTCAAAGTTAACGTATGGATGGGTATAATTGGAAATTACGTTCTTAGACCAATTATACTAGAAAATACATTAAATGCAGAGACATTTCTTGATCTTCTTCAGAACGAACTGCATAATATATTAGAAGAGGTTCCTTTAAATTTTCGGATTAATTCCTGGCTTCAAATGGATGGTTGCCCTGCACATAACAGCAGGGAGATTCGCGCATGGCTAAATGAGCATTATGAAGATAGATGGATAGGACGCTTTGGTACAGTTAGGTGGCCTCCTCGAAGTCCTGATCTAACTCCGTTAGACTTCTTTTGGTGGGGTAGATTAAAATCTTTGGTATATGAAGTACCAATTGAAACTCGAGAACAGCTCGAACAAAGGATTTTTGCTTGTTGGGAGCTACTTCGACAGCAAAATGGAGAAGTGCGTCGCACAGTTGCTTCCGTGCGGAGAAGGTGCGCTTTATGTATCCGTCAAGGGGGAGGTTACATCGAAAATTATTAAGTCATTGTAAATATGTTACTAAGTTATAAATAATTTTTTCAACAATTTTGTTACTTTAATTTAAAAAAGCAGTCTTAAAATAAAAATAAAGTACTATAAAGTTTGTGTATTTTCGATTTTTACGGTGTTTATTACCTTTGCCCTTGATATTGTTGCCAAAAAAAAATAGTAAACTCAAAAGTTGATATATCGTTGAAGAGCTTACTAAATACAGTAGTTTTTGCTGAAGAAAAAACACGTCCTCATTAACAAATTTTTGGCGTTACCACCAATAAGGAGATACCACTAATTTTGCTCATTTCACAATTATTACATTTAACTTTTTACAGCACCTGGTATAGAAGATTTTTTAAACACTCATATATGCTCCTCTTGTAGTAAATTTAACGCTCTTTCCGATGGCATGTCTAAATTTGATGTGGCTGTAAGAATAACAGATATATTTTTGTTTCTATGAAAAAAGGCACACAATTTTTTTAAATCAAAAAATGTTAAATAAAAGAGCAACTATCAACTTTCCAAAAAAATCTTATAATACTTTTTTGTTGAAAATTACTTGTATAATAACCCCCTGAAGTTTGGCCATCAGCAGCCGTTACACCCTGTATACAACAAAGAACTGAAGAAATTTCATGATTGGAAAATCAAAGAAGGGATGAAAGGCGTAAATTATGTTTTGTTGGCTTATTTTTTCAATTTAAGTGATAAATTAGCTCCCTCCACATTGTGGACTAAATATTCCATGTTGAAGTCAACTTTGAGAGTTTACACGAACATTGAAATTTCTAAATTCGGAAGACTAGTGGCATTTCTAAAGTCTAAGCACAAACATTTTCAACCAAAAAATCCAAGATCTTAAAAAGCGAACAAATCGAACAATTTTTGCGTGAAGCCCTAGACGAAGATCATCTTATCAATAAGGGAGTTATATTTATTAAATTTGTTGTTTTTAGGTGGCGTTGATATTAGAAGTTTTTGGCGCTTTCCGTTGCGAGGAATTGACCCACCTAAGCATAGACAATATAGAGGACAAAGGGCAGTATATCCACATCATGATTTCAAATATTAAAACGAACAAACCAAGAAGCTTCGCTGTGTTAAATGAAAGATTTTGTATTGATCCAATTGAATTAATTAGAAAACATTCTAAGCTAAGGCCTTAAAATGTGCAGCATAAAAGGTTCTTTAGTAACTTTCAAAAGGGAAAATGCACACGTCAATGTGTTGGTTTTAATAAGCTATCAAAAATCCCTAATGTTGTTGCGCGATTTTTGGGCTTGACAGATTCTAAATTATATACAGGGCATGGCTTGCGTCGCGCATCTGCAACTCTCTTGGCCAATGCTGGAGGGGATATTGCAACACTCAAACGCCGCAGTGGATGGAAGTCACCTTCAAAGAAAGAAGAGTTAATTTCCAGCAAAATTCATATTGCTAAAAAGATACAAGTGGTGCAGACTCCTGAAGCAAGCACAAGCAAAGGGGCAACTTGTTCTATCCCTATCCTTTGGCATCAAATTACGGCTTTACCATAAATGTTAATGTTAATATTAATAAGTAGGTAGATTGTAAGTTTGTAACATTTTAGATTATTCGTTGACCTATTACTGTTTCAAATTGGTTTTCTGATAAAAACTAGAAAAATAATACAAACATTCGTCTTTTTATGATTTCTATAAGTCACTAGTGGGTTATAAGTCATAACTTACTAGTGACTTACGACTTAGAGGCCATATTATTCCTTTAAAACCAAAGAAATTATAGTATCATTATATACAAGTGTTGTATATCCCTTGTACTTGTACTTGTCCATAAATCTCAATAGTATAACTTTCGCATTTATTTATGTTTGTATGTAATGTCGTATTATTACTTTCGAGCCCCACGTTAGGCGCCGTGTCGTCTTATTCCATATTTAACTATTATTTACTTCCAATACAGAGAGAACCGGCATTTCTACCGAGATCCCCATGTATTGCGATGTTGGAACTCTCGTCTCTTGCTCGCCGGCAAAGGGGCAAACGATATGCTCGGATGCCTCCCTCACCACGTCAACCTCAATGGACGCTTGGGGTGTAGATGTCGCGCTGGACGATTGTACTTCATCTGAGGCGAGGTAGATTCCTAGAAATGTGAGTAACGATCTAATTTGCTCCACTCTGGTATGCCGTCCGAATGACTCGGTTTGTTGGAGGATTCGACAATGCCTGAGGTCTGAATTGTAAAATTTTGTAACTTATTGATAAAATATATATTTACAGTAAATAATTTGCAAATTAATCTGCAGTGGCTTTGTACATTCAAATATGCAATAAATTTAGAGCGTACTACAAGTACTAGCCACGTTTGTTTCCTGGTTATTGAACTGTAGGCGAACTGAGTTGACGTTCGATCACTCTCTACGCTGGCTCCGCGGAGGATCTTGTAGCGAGGCTTGCATCAGAATCGGGAAAATTGCACTTCGGACTGACATCTCTCTGTAGGTTGTGGCTGTCTCCAAAGGGTTGTTGAACTGATTCTTATTTTGATTAATGCTTCGTCGCATGAACTGCCATTTGTGTATGATGAGGTTGTGTAGCCAATGTAGCTGATTGTGTGAATTGTAATCGTACTATTTTTATGTCGGTAATAGTTTCTGGTATTTTATTCCAATGTAAATAAAAATATGTAATGTGTGATGCACGTATATTTTCTATGTAATACTGTTAAATATTTTTTACATAAACTTTATAGGTACAGCTGCTGTATTTTGAAAGTTAATTTTCAACAATACGTCGGTAAATAGCAAATTTTAATCTGAATACTATAAAAATTGTTGATTGATATTACAGTGAAGGTGACTATAAAAAATATAAAATCCAGTTGCCTCTTGTATACCTACGTTAAAAAAATTCTCTCTTTTGTGGTCACTGGTATATCATATTTATGGCTGGAGTGAAATGTGCTACTAGAATTATTTCATTCTGGACCGTAATTAAAAATAAAAATTTATTAGGCGTAGAGTTAAATAAATATAAAAAGTAATTAAATCAAATACCTACTTTCTTCTCGTCACGAAGGAGAGAGAAAATCAAATTATAAATAAACCAGAAGTTTCTCATCTTCTGAACTTTCCATATTTACACCTAGACTTTCCGGTCTCTTTTCCTGTTCAGAGTGTAAATCCTTAGGATCTAAAACTTTTTAATGCGACGTGACAGAATCTTTACGTGGGAGATATTCGACGTAGTATATAGTAAAAAATATAACAACACTTATTTCAGTTCAGTTCCCAGTAACAAGTATGATGGTTAATAAATTAGTGAAGAGAAACATATTATTACATCATTATGACCTAATCAAAGCAGCAATTATATTGCGTTAACAATCGGTTTAATTAAATTCATACCCCAACAGTATAAGAGAAGGGTTGTTTTTATGAAAACCAAAAATCTCGCAGTGAAAAAATCAGATAAATATAGAATGCAAAATATACATCACTATATATTGCGCACTTCTATAAATCGCTGCCGTTTCGAAAATCGATCTATTTTTATCAGAACTTGGAACAACACTTCGTTTAAAATTAGTTTTAATAGTTTATTTTCTATTTCCATAACTAGAGATATATTATGTTTAATCTATTATTACTTATTTTTTTTTTAGTAGGTATTTGTTATAAACATATAATTTTGATTAAGCAAAACATTTTTTATAAAAAATAAACCTTTTGCCGGTTTATTTCTCAATTTTTTTATTATTTTTTACACAGGTGGAAAAATACTCAAATAAATAAAAAAAAACATTATTTTCGAGCAAAGCCGATAAATTGCTGAAACGATATTTCATGAATAATTGTATTTAGAAAACATATCTGCCAAGAAAATGAAATGTTTACCACACACAATTTTCTGGAAAAATGCATATACACTGTCAACTATATAGCTGATCTAATACATATAATTAAATGAAAATATATTATTTTAAAAATTTCGTGTCTTATTTTCAGACAGAATTCTACAAAAAAACATCTAGCAAAAATTAAAGAAACAAATAATATGTTTGCAAATTCGCTCCTTTTAAATATTAGACTTCTTCCTGTGCGGTATACTTAAATTAAAAGTCCCTATATAATTTACGTAAAATCAATGAGAAAGTAACGAACCAAAGTAACCCTAAACATGAATTGTTATGAAAAATATTCGAAAGCGATTTAATAAATGCCTAGAATAAAATTTTAAATAAAATTTAAACAATTTTAGATTTAGATCACCATTTTCGTTAAATGGCTAAATCTATAAGTTACAATTTCTTAAAAGATGAACAATAAGAAAATTCGCAAAAATTCACTTTATTAAATTTTTCCAATGTAAATACTTTAGGAATTAAACAGCACTGAAAAAGAGATTATGGACCATCTGTACCGAATCGATACTAGAAAAATATTCCAGGTGGATTGCGATGCCTGTCTCCCTGAGCTTTTTAAGAGATTCATCATAGTTACCCTTACAGGATCTGATAAATGATTGGATCTAAGATTTAGATGTTACGTCATCAGCCTAATTGAAAATAAACTTGCAGTAATATAAATACTTAAATTATTTAAAGTAACTATAAATTATTATATTGACATTAAAATAAATAAAGGAATGTATTTGCTAAGTGGTTTTAAGTTTCCAACATTTTTTAGAAGAACTAAATGATCGATAATCGGGAAAACGTACTACTTTAAATATACAAAGTGTTCTTAAAGTTGGGGCATTTTTTAATAGCATGTAGAACAATACAAAACAGGCAATTTTACCAAAATGACACATTTATCCTCTTACGGTCCTGGATGGATTAAAAGTGGTTCTAAGATCGAACAATCTATTTATCTATTTATCCGGGAACAGTTTCAAAAACATTTTCTATTCGCTGTCCAAGTTTTTTCATGTTATTCTTTTCTCTATTGTAATAAACTTAGTTTTTCAAATAACTTCAAAGACAAAGTCATCTAATGCGTCTGTTTTTGATAGTTTTGGAATTTTTGAATTTCATCTATTTGGAATGTTACAGTTATCACGTCAACTTTGAACAAAATTAACAAACGTTCGCGATGTCAGATAATTTCTCAATAAAAAACTTTCCGTGCGTAACAAGATGCAGCGACTGCACTTTGTCGACACGTTCCGTAAATTAGAAAGCATGCCCATATGTTCATTGCTTTCGTAAATGTATACAAATGCGCAGAACAAAAAAATTGTCTAAAGAGAGTAGGTACATAAATTTTTTTATTTATTTGAAGTTCTGTCTTATTTTCAACTTCTATATGGGTGATTTTTTGTACAGTTACTAATTAATTTTAGTATTTACACTATGCAGTATTGAATTAAGCATAAGGTAAAATAAATTTGATTTACTTATTAAATTTAAAAAGCGATAAGTCGTAAAAAGCAATTTATTTATTCCCACCGACTCATCAACTAATACTTTTTTTAATTCAGAGTACACCTCAGTCCTCCTTTTAAAACTATTATGCAACATAATGCAACTAAACACACATATTTGTTACAATAAATAATATTGAAGGAGCGCACTACAAAGTATACTCTATATAACTGGCGCATCCGCCAGAAATTCGAAAAAGTTTAGATTACGTTTTATGTTAGTTTGCAAGTTCTACATGTCTCAGTTGATATAGAAGATAAAACAATGCAGGACAACTAACTTCTTTCGAAATAGTGTTAGTGACTGCATTTAACGCTTCAATCTACTTCTCTGTACGAAGCTTTCAAACTTGGTTTGAAGTATTAAGAGTACTGGATCTGACTATAAGATATATTTGATTTCTCAACGAAATTCTTTATTTCCATTTAAATTTATTTCAGGTAGTATTATTTTGACAAATACTATTTGCTTGAGATTGAAATTATGTAAGATAGGGAACTTCTTTCAAGAAAGCTTGATATTACGGTTTTAAATCCCGATGAAAATATGATGGATCAAATAATACCAATATAACATGGTTTTGGTTGATATGACCTTAAAGGTTGAGAATACAACGTTGTTATTTAAACGAATAAATAAATAAAACGTTAAAGAAACGTTAAAATAACTTAACTGTATGTGTAAATATATACTAGTCACAAAAAATAAAGGATAAAGTAAAATTCTAAATTTTTATGTGATTTTTAAAAAGCTGTAACTTGGCAAAAAATTGTCGTAAAGCAATAAAAAAAAACAATTAAAGCTTGAACTTTCTAATTTCAAGATGTGAAAATCAAAAATTGTGATCGTTGACCATATTTAAGAAATCATTAGATATCTAGCGGAAAAAATGTTCCTTTCAAAATCCTCTTTAACTTGAACTTTTAATGAGCTTTATACGAGTATTTGTTGCTGAGTCGCTAAAAGTAATTAATTTGGAACAGGATTGGATTGTACAGAAAATCTAAGCAGGCTAGGTTGCAAACTTCAAAATATGCTCTACAAGATATTGTTGTTGTATTTTGATAAAAAAAAAATTCGATGCAGGAAACTTGATTAAAAGAACTTAAAACATTGCGTGTTTAAGGATTTTCGCTAAACTTCTAGGATATTTTTTATTTTTTAAACCTCATGGTGCCCCAAAGAAGCTCTCTTAAATCGCTGCAATTTTTCTTTCATTGTTATCCGACTGATTTAAATTATCATTGTTGCTAAAAATCAACAAACGGATAAATTTTGCATTTTTTACTAATTTTTTAAAATGAAAATGTTTTTTCTTAAAAATCCAGATTTTTTCATCAAAATATGTTAAATATCGAAAAAAAGAAAAAAATTACCTATCTAAAATTAATCTTTCAATTATTTACAACAATAAGGTAATAGTAAATAAAAAATTAAAAACTATAGGAATTTAATGTAGATTATTTGATTATTTTAGTAGTTTTACAAAAAATTGAAATTGCTTTACAAGAATGAATAATTATTAGGGGATTACGATTATGTTTGGATTATTTGGATGAAAAGAGTTGTTATAAAGAGAAAATATTTTCTGAATATAATATGAAATAATATATTATAAGTGATACATCTAAAAGAAACTTTATTTAATTTTAATAAGTTTCAACTGGAATAAAGCAGTAAAATTGTTCATTTCTGCAGCATTGCAAAGAACCCAGCCGAAAAGTAAAAGCCCCCCTTTTCTTCACAAACGTGATGTGATTCTATAAAAAAAAAAAATTACAAAAAAATACAAAAAAGTTGATTTTTTTTTAATATTAGTTAAACTTAGTAGTTGGCAACTATCAGGTGATCATCTACGTATTTTCTTTGCTGTGCTCCAAGACAATTAAAATTTATTTGTTCAATAAAATTTTTCTTGTTTCTCAAATGATATGACTATTTTGAAAAGCACTGTATTACATTTTCTCAAAGCTCTCCTACAAAATCCATAATTTTAAATTCCAACATTATTTTATTACAGAAAAGTGTAAATTTAAAATTTTTAATTCCGGAATCTGCAAAAGATGCCTTTAATTAAACTTACATACGGTTTTACAAGTATTCGAGGGCAATGTTGCTAGCTGAAACCTTAAACAGCGTAGAGATCTCTACATTGAATTGCATTTCTTACTCAATAAATCCTTGTCCTATAACACAATATTCTATCTATCTCACTGGTATTACGAGCAGCGTAACTATTGTGAACAAGTAGAACCAGTTACTTGCAAGGAGCACCTAGCGGGGTGCCATGAAGAAAAGTATTTTGTCCAGATCCTTGTAAGAGCTATGGATCCACCATTATTTGTGTCCACTTGTGATAACTATTATAAGAGGAACAATACCGACTTGGCAGTGATAAATGAGCAGATATCTGCCACTGCAACCAGATATATCATCCGCACGCGCGCCAATTAGTTTAACTCGAACGCTGTACTATTAAGAAGATTGTTACAGCGTCCAAGAACTTTGATAAATGAAAACGTGAATGGAGATACGTCACTGACTTCGATTATTGTTTTAGTGGAATTCAATCACCTGCATTTAACATGGAATTGACACTATTGACAATGTACACTTCCTACCAATGTTATACTTAAGGCTATAAATGAAGAGAAAACCTCGACCTATGTAGACTGACTAAGATCGAATATGTCAATATTACATTTGATAGTTTGAACTATTTCAAAGACGCGTGAATAAACTTGAGGAAAAACATTCATAAAATTAGTAATAACAATTTAGAATCGCAATAAATCTGTTACAGAAGAAATTACTTTCTGTAAATAATAATAGATTTTGTAATGTTTTTAATAATATATGTATTATGCTTAAATCACACGTAGATGAACAAAACATTTGTTAAAACTTAATTATTCGGGTTCATTCACATTGATTTAGTATACCAAAGGAATAGCTATGAATATTGGTATTTAATGGCATATCTTGAGGCTTACGAAGTTTAAACTTTAAGCCTCCATTTTCAACCGGGACGCTCTTAGAGGAAACGGTTATTTTGAATTTCGACTATTCAGTCTTCCAAAAATAATCCAAATACGGAGTATCTTTGAATTTGTTTGTATCTTAATAATAACGGTAACTTTTATATAGAAAATTCTCTAGATGTGTACTTAGCTGTAACGGCAGCTTGGAATATCCTAGCGATGACCTAATAAATTTCACATAAACTACCTTGGCTGCACCTTTAGAGCCATTTGTACAAATCAATTTTTTTGAAACCGTTCGGAAATGTGTTTTTCACCCCAATTTCAGAACCCACATGGCTGAAAAGTCGGCGACATAATTTCTGTTAATTATTTCTTCTTCGATAATATTATTATCAGAAAATTCGTCTTTGTCTCTCCCCCTCTTTAAATATATTACCTACTATGCCTAGTTTTTCTGTAAAAAATTCCTCTATACAGGGTGTTCGTAAATAAGTGTGAAATATTTTAGGAGGTTGTTGACGAAGGTATTTGTGAGGAGAAGTTCATATAAAAGTAGGTCGAAATATGCTTCGTTTCCGAAATACAGTGTTTAAATTTTAATTTTTTATTTATTCGAATTAAAATATCCTATATGTCACCTTTTTGATCATTTAAAGTTAACGATTAATTGCAATAACCCATTTTTTTTTCATCTGTAAGTTTTTGTTATTATTTTAGTTCTTCGCCATTTCTTTAGAGTTTTAAAACAAAAACAAAAGGAAAGTGTTATTTTTTCTCCCTCCTACGAAAAATGGTATTTTACACATAAGAGTTTTTTCACAATCAAAAATATTGAAAACAAATTAATTCCTACAAATTCTTCAAAAGTTTCGGTGAAAATTCATCTGTTGCCCTGTATATCCACCAATTTTTACCCAGGACTAGCTATAATACTTTATTTACTAAAAGGAGTTTAATTTCGAGTTGGATACTTCCTGCTAACTCCAGACGAGTAGGAAGAAACTAACTTAGTCAAATATTGATTAGAACCAGAGGGTTTATTCAGTGGCGATTTCCTCTCTAGAGGTAAAATTGCTAAAACTTCTTTTGAGTGGGTTGAAAGTTGCGATAGCTTTTCAACCGGATGTTTATCCTTTTTGAGAGAGATAAAAAAATATATTACTTTAACTTGAAACATAGAAGTAGAAACGACAGTACTGAAAATACTAATGAGTTTACGGTGTTTTATAAATATAAAAATGCATACTCAAAGTATGTTTTAAAATAAATAACGGGTCTCATTACAGAGCATGCGGACGTACCTGCTTATTGTCCATAATAGGTAGTAGCTGCATTTACAAACCGTCATTAGACACGTACTTATTTCGACACTGTGTTTAAATGCAAAATGAAAAGTTTCCCCTTTGAAATTTAATTTTCTCCCGGATTAAAATTATAGTAATGAGTAAATAAATAGCTGAGATATTATTTTATCTAATTATAATTTAAAAACTACGCTTGATTTAATCCCTTTCTAATGGTACTAATCTTCTTAACTAGAAGGTTCTTTAAAATAAAAAAAGTTTTAAGAACATGATCTACTTAGGAAGCTATTACCTTTAAAGTATGTATCAGAAAATATTTACTAATAACTAAGACTCATTAAATTATACACTGAAATTCGATGTTTACATTGTGTTTTTTTTGAAATTTTGAAATTATTACCAACAATTGTAGATGTTCTTAAATTTTTTGAACAAATTTGTATTTAAGTAAACTTGAGTTTTGGAGTAAAAACAAATTATTTAAATTAAATAATCAAACAGTTTACTTCAAAAGTACTTACACATAAATAATAAAAAATAATTATATATATATTGAGAAGAATCAATAATTCAAAGGTTTAAATGTCAGTATTGGGATAAAAAGATATTAATGTCTAGATGACAGTGGAAGTTAATTTGATGACAATTTATAAGTAGATTATGAATTTTAGAGGAATATTAGTCTAAATCTATGAAAGTGGTTATAAAATAAGGGCATTAGATAGGGAATTGAGAATTAAATAATATTGGAAAATTTAAATTAAAAATGTAAAATTTAAAAGTGATCTGATTGGTTAAATAAAAAAAGGAGATTTTGTATTTTAAATTAAGTGTGTAGTGCGACGGTAATCAAGGAGACGNGGCCATCTCCCCCGCTTGGCCATCTTACCCTACTTTACCCTACTACTTTTTTTAGTAACTGTTATACTAATTATGTGTAATCGGCAAGGAAATATAATTTATTTTTTTGCTTCTAAACTATTAAGTATATCAAAAAATGAGAAGAGTGAAAAAGTTTCTAAATAAAATGTAGTATTATAAGATATTTTTTTGTTAGAATTGACTAACGTATAAAACAGTTCTGACAGAAATAAAACCAAGGGGTGCTAATTTTTTTAATTCAGACATAAAAAAGAAAAAAAAAAGACTACCAAAAGATATCATTCAACTAGTTGTTAACGTTCTAAGTTTAACCGTTTTCGCGAAAAAAATTAAAGCTAATTTTTCGACCATTTTGATATTCGAATATTTTCTCAGGGAGGGCTCAAATCGAAAAAAAATATTGGAAGTACCCCCTAAATTTATTTTCTAAACACCTCCTTAAAATATTTGCACATCATTGTGAAACACCCTGTATAAATTTGCGTCAGCTTCATTATTTGCAACATTGCAACCAGTACAATAATTTATATTTTTACAGAAATCGTCAATTAGCTATGGTTTATCAGTAACAAGAATAACAACTCAAAGAGACATAGAGCAAACAGGGCAATGTTTACTTTGTCCAGAGGCTGTCCTTCGCACACTAGCAACAATGTTGCATTTCAAACTTTTCAAGTCTCCCACATTCGTGATGCTCGTGTTCAGTGGATTTTTCTCCTCGACTGGGATATACTGCCCCTATATCTTCCTCGTTCAAAGAGCAACTGCTATGAATATTGATGAGGACTGGGCTAAACTATTGTTGACTATTATTGGAGCAGCTAATACACTTGGTAGAATCATGTGCGGAGTTTTATCTTGGTTCCCGAAAATCAACTTACTTGCAGTAAATTATGTAACTTTGATCATTTCGGGAGCTAGTATAGTGGTATCTAACTATCTCGATACCTTAGCAGGTCAAATCGCTTTTGTCACTGTTTTTGGATTTAACACTGGTATGTCAACAATTTAGTCGTACACTCAATCTACTTATTACTAGGCTTAGTGCACGTGCAGAGTCTAACAGAGCCGGCGTGGGGGTGGGTGGCCTTCACAGCTGCCTTGCGTTTTCAACTGTTATTTACGGAACCTTATTGTAGTTAGTGTCGCTTCGATACCTTTCTTTTTTACGTCTGCTGTAAATTGTATTCGCCGTGTGTTTTTAAATAACTATTTATAAATAGTAACATAATTTACATTAACAACTATTAGTTGGGATTGCAGATTTTTTCAGCCAAAAATAAATTATTCCAAAAACCGACCTTAATTAAATGCCTCAGATTATTTTCCATATGATAGGCGACGAAAGAACAAAGTTCTGAACAAATTACTATAAAAATACATAATTTATATTTTTATTTATAACATTTAACTATAAGTAAGCAAGAAGTATGCAAACAAATATCCTGAAACTAAAGAAAGTCACATTTGAATTAGAGGATAAAAATTTATCAAAGCACATACTGCTTTATGTTCTTAAAAAATAGTATTTTGAATTAAATCAAGATTTTGAATTATGTTAGATATACTATAAGTAAACTACGTACATAACAGGAATCAAAGAAGTGATCGCAATTTTCCAAGAAGTAATAACCGTGATCTAATTCCGCAGTAATTAGATTATAGCATTTTATAACCGCACGAGATACTCATATTTAAGCTATAATATCACAGTAAGAAGTTTTATAACTTCGCTGGTCAAGAAATATGAGAAAAGAAATGTTTCTATTTCTGTCTCAGTTGTTATCAAGGAATTGTTATGTTGAAAAGTATTAGAAATTTTCAGGCTCAATTTTTAAAGAAAAATACAATTCATATAAAAACAACCTTATTTCTTTTTTCTACAGGGTATCTCTATATTCCGTGTACATAGAGCTACCACAGATTCCTTGCGATCATAGTAATAAGCTTTAATTAAATTTACCTCAATGCTAATTTGCTTCGTTTAGGTGATAATGTTGACAAAAAAACTGTTTTTTTTTTCAAATAACATTCTAAGATTTGCCTTGTAAGATTTTGCACTTTTTTTGGTATACTAATACTTCCCTATACGAGGTTTGTTCGGAAAATAACCGAATTTGAACTTGATCCCTTGAACTGACCTACTTACAATTTTGTCGGGATCATGCTACAGTTCCTACTTTTTCTTTTAAAAATAAAGGTCCTGTTGTAAAATTTTTGTGTTGTTACTAAAGAGTATTCGATTCACACTTGAAATAATTAGATTAGATCTTTTTGCATACCTGTATAGATTTTTAGTATCGAAAAACACTGTTCCCTTCATTTAATATAATTTTTCTACATAAAAATTTAAAAATAAAATAGAATATAAACAAAACCTTTTTTCTAATATAGACAATTTTAAGAACCGCATTTGTTATACAAATTTTACATATCTATCACACATAACTCCAGTAAATTCTTAAAAATTGCATGACAATAAACGAATTAAACACGAAAATATTTTCTAACTCCTATGTTTACAATGTGTTCATATAGTTATTAATAATCCTTTACAAATTAATGGTGTCTGAATTAGCTTTGAATTATTCCTTTCTTCATAGATATGTGAATCCATTATGTATATTTTAGTAAATAGATACAATACAATACATGTTTGGTAAATAAATACAGGATGTAAAAAGCTTCAAAATTGTGTGGGGTGACCCTTGGTATCCAAATTTACATTTTATGTAAACGAAAATGTTGATTTACCAGGATATGCAAATTAATTGCTTCTCTAATGCTTACAAACGATGGGCATTGATGCAAGAAATCTAGTGTTAAGGGATGGGGTTTACTGGAAACGAATAAAAAATATTACTTGACGGAGACGGAGATAATGGGCGGAGGATGTAAATAGAATTATCGTTAATCCTAATTAATTATATTGAAAATCTAAAGCAGTACGTAAAGTTTTACAGAACAGTTTCCAGCGATTTTAGTACACGTTCTTCAATATTAATAATATGAAAATTTAAAGTAATGATTACAAAATGCATGGAAATAGCTTATTTTGTATTTACTCAAATTAAAATTAAAATGAAAACTGTATAATTATGAGCAATTACTTCATTCTACTATAATTAAAATAAAACTTTCAGTTTGCATATTTAAAATAGTTTGGGTATGAAAAGAAAATCTTCAACAGGATCTCGATTAGAACTATTTTAGGCGATAAGGTATGTTTTATTACGTATTTGATTACTACCCATGGCTTCTCACGATCAGCATAACTTTTTATCAAGAATAACTTTTTCTCTAAAAATCAACAATAAAAAAGTCCGAGGACACACTCTATATTATATAACGATAAAATCGATTTTATATACTTTCTGATATAGACAACTTTAAAAATCCATCATTATTATGTTTTGAAAAAGTTGGTTAACAAAAGCTTGTTATGAGCTAGTCCTTTAGTTGCCCACGAGCTCTGATTAAGAGAAAATCCCGCTATAGCGGAGTTTTATAATTAGGTCACGAGTATAAATTTTCAGTTTGCTTTTAATCCTTTTACGGCGCGTAAGGTATAACTCCGAAAACGCACATGAAATGTACAGTTTCCTTCACTTTAATTAAATTAATGAATTTTTCTACAAATACAAGATATCAATAGATTTTATAGAAGCCACGTTAGTGGCAGATTCGCTTCGTATCATTGTATATCCTTTCTATACGGGTGTTAACCTTATACAATACAGGGTGTACGTAATTGAGGAAACACAAATTGTATCGCGATTAAAATATGTAATAGTTATTGGACCAAATATATCTCACTGCAAAACAGCTTTATCTAGTTACAAGCTGCCTCAATTGAAATTAAAAAACATAAAAGGTGTACAAAAATATATCTCTATATTACCACATACAATTTTTCAAACTTATTGAGCGCCTCTGGAATCGTCTCTGACTCACATACGACATAAAAAGTGGTGAATGGTTAGTCGTCCGCTATTTTTGTCCCAGATCATTTGTAGTAAACTAATAAATTGCTAGTTTAGTTTTAGGTACTTACAATTCCACTTTAGTTTTCATTTCCACATGTACCAATATCTATTGAGTCAGCGGTTCCAAAAATGTTTTCAGCGTATCAGTATGGTAGTTAACAAGAGTTTAAAATAGAAATTTTATAGGAGATTTTTAAGTTTTCTTATATGATTATGATTATTATGATAGATTTTTTTTCATAAAATTTGTTTTTGAGATTGGACCAAAAAAATCGACTATTTTTTTTTTAAAGATATATCGAGAATATCATTCAGAATGACGAAAAAAAATATCGTGAGAGTTTGAGCCCTTAATATTTGTTTTAAGAGGTCTCTCATCGCTAGTTTCGATTTTTTATTCCTGCTCCCATTTTTGCGTCAAGACTGTCAAATCATCGAGATAAAAAAATTATCTACATATATTTTTGAAGGAAATTGAATTCTCTACAAAAAAGGTCTGATTGAAAATTTTCGGCAGACAAGCCATTTCCATGTAATGAAGCCTTAAAAATTGATGTTTTCTCGATTTGACCTTTTAAATTTGGAATTTTGTAAATAACGAACAAATTAATATCTGAAAAAGAACAATACAGATTGTCAAAGGAAATTTAATGTTCTACAAAAAAGGTCATTTTAACATTTTTGTACAAAGTTTACTCCTTCATAAGTTATTCATGATTGAAGTTGAAGTAAAAATAAAATTTGTTTTTTTTTTTCGGTTTGGACCCAATTTTTTTCACTCAATAAAGATACAATGATTTTTTCTATATTTCATTCATACTATTATTTTATGAGTCATAATCTGATTTTTCTTTCATATAAATGTATACAATATTGTAAATAAATAATTTTCAATAGTAAAACTACATAATTGTTATTTTTAAAATTATTTTGAGACAGTAAAACTACGTTCTTGTAGAAAAAAATAGCTATTGAGGGAGAATAAATTTGAATATATTATGATTTTTAGATATTTTTGGTGATTATATTAATAGAATAATAATTGTCGATGATGTATAATATCAATTTGCTCCATCGAGTGAAAGAAATTGGGTCCAAAACGAAAAAAAAAACAAAAATTCAATTTTTACTTCAATCGTGAATAACGTTTGAAGAAGTAAATGTATGCAAAAATGTTAAGACCTTTTTTGTAGAGCATTAAATTTCCTCTGAAAATCTGTATTGTTCTTTTTCAGATATTAATTTGTTCGTTATTTACAAAATTCCAAAGTCAAATCGAAAAAACATATCAATTTTCAAGGCTTGATTACATTGAAACGGCTCGTCTGCCGAAAATTTTCAATTAGACCTTTTTTGTAGGTCATTCAATTTCCTTCAAAAATATATGTAGATAAATTTTTTTTGCCTCGATGGTTTGGCAGTTTTAACGCAAAAATTGGATCAGGAATAAAAAATCGAAATTAGCGATGATACACCTCTTCAAATTAATATTAAGGGCTCAAACTCTCACGATATTTTTTTTGTCATTCTGAATGATATTATCGATATATCTTTCAAAAAAAATAATAATAATCATAATCGATTTTTTGGCCCAGTCTATTGGATATATCTAATTTCGTTTTGGAAAAAAAAATACTATTTCGAACAAAGTTCAATTAAACATATATTATGATTGTTTTGCCTTTTAATATCTTTAAAAAACGAAAAATACAATAAAAACGCTTTGTTAAAAAGCAAGTTTCTGAAAATATAAGAATGATTCTTCATAGAGCACAAAGAAGTACTTTTTATTAATGTTAAAAATCCAAAGGAAAAAAAAAGGAATGTAAATTTAGTAACATTACTTTAACCACTCAGTAAATACCTTCGGCTTTAAGTGAAAATGCAACAATGAACGAGAAGGCTTCGATTCCTCTTCCTCACATTTTCCTTCTTTACGTCTGTTTCGTATTTATTTCCTGATCTTGACTTTATTTGATGTATGGGACGATTTGAATCACTTTAGTTACTTGAGCTCGTTTTCACATTTTTCGTTCTAGGTCAGGTACTCCGGAAAATTTAATTTGGGGTCAGCTTAATGTCTTGGAATCATCAAGGGAATTTAATCTAATCGCACGCTTTCATCCTATCAACAGTTAATAATTGTTTGAAATATCTTTTCCTCTTGCTTTTCGGATATTTCGAATTGTTTTTCCAATGATTATAGAAGAATTGCACAGCCTTAAAGCTATACAGTTCTTTTTGTAGAACCTCTAATTTTGACCATCCGAATCTGAATCTGTAACTTCAGATTTTCTTAAGGTCAGATGCCATTTTTCGGAAAATTAATGTTTCAATGTGAAAGCAAGTGACAATTTAATATCTTGAATATTAAAAAACAAATTTGAATAGGACTAAGTTGTAGTAATCCTCAAAAATTATTACTCCCTACGCCATCTTTCCCAAATAAAGATAGAATGGGTTAAGTTACGTTGGGTTAAGGTTTATTTCCCTCTTGACTCTTGATAATGAATATATTTTTGCAAACTTTTTGAAAACACTATGGATTATCTCAAAACGATCTTAGATTCTTGCTCAAAAATATATACTTATAGCAAAAATTATAAAGATCTGAAGTTGTGTTATTCTTTTATACCAAGTAAGCCAATTTATTGATTGTTGTGTCGAAACTTAAAAATATTAAAAATTAGTAAGTTAAAAAAACTGTTAATTGAAGAAAGTTTTAGACCATTCTGTTACTAACTTATTGTCGCTCTCAGACCAACACTACCTGTTTGGGAAAACTCGAACATCTAGAGAAGGTCCTCAAGTGCCATTAAGTTACCAACGAAACTTTTCCATTTAACCGTTTTTCTTATTTCATATAGTTTCCTAGATCCCAATACACCGGTATTTTTCTACAATACTTTTCCTATGTTCAAATTCAGTTAATTTAACGTAATTGTCATATTTGAAAACAAAAGGAGGGACTGCTTAAGCCCATGCTATTACTTGCTGATTTTAAGTGTGCCATTCGAGTATGTTATAATTTCTATATTTAAATATTGCTTTAATTCGATCGTAGTAATAATTCGAATTCGTTTCATTAAATTAATTGTTTCATATTTACAAAACCGCACATTTAAAGTCAAATATCACGGAATGTTTTCAAAAGTTTATGTGGCAAATTCAGGGGTTCCACAGGGTTCCAACTTGGGCCCATTCTTATTCTTGTACTTTATTAATGATTTACCCCAATGTCTTCATCATTCTGAATGCTTGTTGTTAGCTGACGATTTTAAATTTTATAGACAAATCAAAGTTTTAAATGACAGTGCCCTGCTCCAGCTGGACATTGATTCTGTATTGCGTTGGAGTGAAGAAAATAAGCTTTATTTCAATATTAAAAAGTGCTGCAATATTTCTTTTACTCGTAAAAGGGATGTTGTTACTGACGCATATAAGCTGGATGACACACATTTAGTTAAGGTTCATAATGTTAAAGATATGGGCGTTACGATAGATAGTACAATATCATATAAACTTCACTTTGACAAATTTATATCTGTTGCCTATAAAGCTCTTGGTTTTGTTATGAGGGAATCGCGTAATCTGAAGAATATACGAACACTTATTACTTTGTATTGCACACTTGTTAGGCCAAAACTTGAATATGGGTCATTGTTATGGCACGCGCAGCCAAAAAAATATACAGAGCGGGTTGAAAAAATTCAAAAATAAATTCTGAGATATCTATATTATAATAAGTATAATAGACCGCTTGACTATGCAAACTAATCAACTTTGCCGGGAATTTAATAGTAATACACTTCATCACCATCGTATTATTTCTATTCTGCTATTTGGTCATAAAATTTTAAACTGTCTCATTAATGCACCAAATCTGCTCTCCCGTATACTTATTAATGTTCCTTCCAGAAACACCCGTCAAAACCAGTTTCTGCATATCCCGATACGCAAGACATCATGTTCGCATCATGTTATGAATTTTTCGAAAATGATATTTGAAAAACAAATGAAGTACAAACAAAATGGCCGCGGGTGTTAACTTTGTTAATGTAAATAGAACACCCTGTATATTTTTACATATTTGGATAGAATGTTCTCTGTCGAGCATAGTCATATAGGGTTTGTTGGGTCCGTCTCTAACAATAAGCGAGATAATTAAAAAATAAAAGAAGGCAATATTAAAAAAATAAGATATCTTGTAATTGTTAGACCTCTTTATAGAACGATATTAACTTTTATAGTAATTAATAAATTGCAATTACAGCAATGTTACTGAGCATGCGCATTAAATATAATTTCATGTAAGCGAAATAGCCTCGCAACAGGATATCATTCAAGAAAAGTTTGGTATTGGTTAAGAGTACCACTATAATAAACCACTTGAAAAAAGAAAACACTCGACACAGCACAACAACAAGAAAAACAATAAAAATACTTAGCAGAACTAGAAAATGCCAAGACAAATGAAGAGAAAATACGCTAATGATGACAGCGATGACATATCAACAAGATGTCCTGCGTATGAGGCTATCTATGTAAATAGTACACAAGGGTCAGATTCAGTCTGTACAACTTCAGCTATGACAATTTGTTGCGAGTTGCCTAAATATGTGACGTCACACTAAAATAGTCTATTCAGGAAACATGATGGACGTATGCAAGGCATATAAAAAAATGATCGAGAAATATTACTTAAAATAAAGGAAACATTTTAGAATACAGTAGAGAAAGCGACTAAACGTAGTTGAGAGACTTAATAACAAAAACAGCATATATCAAATGTAAAAGATAGCTCAAAAGGAGTTAATCTTATTTATAGTAGAGAATTTATGTTGCCAAAAAATGGCAGAAACTGAAATTTGTTTACTAAATGCATATTACTGGTTTAATGTAAAATTGTGTAAGCAATCAATAAAATATAGTTGAGTTTATTATAACACTAAAATACCTAGTTAACGTATATAAAAATTTATTGAATTCTATTCATTTCAGTTATTATTTACTCATCGTTGATTTTAATTGTATACATATAGCGAAAACCCCAATTAAGTATATTGATAGTATAACTCAATATTGTGTTTAAAATCACTCATGGTTTAGCTAACTCAAAATGCTTCAATGCTACTCATAAGTTTTATTTAGCTAACAAATAGCGAACATTATTCACCGAATAATGTTATTATTTCAGTAGTATTGTATGTTGTCTCCATTTCACAAAAAACTGTGTTGATTTTGAGTGAAAATTTATTCAATTTTTTTACGGTATATAATACTGACAACTACCGGAATATATTTGGTGAAAATTATTATAGACAATAATCCTGCACATTTCAAGTCATTAACATAAAACATACAACTAACAGTTGTGTTCCTCTGCCGACTCGACCTCGATATTTCACGTGCTACGTGAAATATCGAGAATCTACCGATTGCTCTAAACCAAATGGTCATTAGGTAAGCACTACTATTACCCAAATAGATAGATAAACACTGAAAATGTTGTGGATTATCAAAATAGCGCGTAAAGGAATTCAACCATAATCTAAAACATTCGTAGGAAAAAATATAATAGAACTAGAATTTCATAGAAATTAATTACATAGACGCACGAAATAAAAAAGTGGGCTGAACTGGAAACCGTACTATGTTATATACATAACAATACATATAACGAGCGTTCAAATAAAAACGTGGTCGAAGTTGGCTCTGACACATTGGACGTAGGGAGTAGCTTACAGCGACCAACTTAACCTCATTTCTCAACGAGCTGTATAGCAGCTGTCAGTTTCAATAACGTTAATGACTATATAACTTTATTTTAAAGAATAATCGTGATAACAATAACAAACAATTAAAGGAGCTGCGGAAAGTGTCCCCCTCCTTGTTATAACAATAAATTAAAGCAGCTGCTGAAAGTGTCCCCCTCCTTGTTCCAAGCACTTTTCACACCTGTTCCTCAAAGAATTAAAGACATTTTCTAAGATGCTCGGGGTATTGTTAATTTCACGAATCTTGTCTATAAGTCGAGCCTGCAGATGGTTTAAATCAGGAATAGGCAGTTCAAAAATAGTGTTTTTAAGGTAAGGCCACAAAAAGAAATCACACGGCGTAATATCACATGACCTCGGTGGAAATTCATGTTCAGCATTGAGACTTATTAGTCGATTTTGGAAAACTTCCCTCAACATATTCATCGTCTCGCCTGCCGTATGTGCCCTTGCGCCATCTTGTTGAAAGTAAAAGTTTGTAATTTCGTTTTCTTCCAGCTGGTTAACAAAAGGAGCGATAATTTCTTCTCTATACCTTTGCGCAGTAAGAGTACCATTAAAAAAAATAGGTCCATAAATCCTCCTTCGATTGAGAGCACACCAAACTCCAATTTTTTGAGCGTGTAGAGGGCCCTCGACAAAAAAGTTATCTGGTTTTTCAGAAGACCACATTCTCATATTCTGTGAGTTTACGTAACCACTTAAATGAAACCAGGCTTCATCAGAAAAAAAGGTGATATTATGAAGTTCACCGTAGTTGTTTAAAAACCATTCACAAAATACAGCCCGTCGCGGAAAATCAACTTCATGAAGTTCTTGCTGACAAGTTAAACGATAGGAGAACAAACGCAAATCTTTTTTTAACACTGTGTGGCAGGTACCGACTGATACTCCCACCATTTGTGATAAAACACGTACAGAAGTTCTTGGCGCATTTTCCATTATTTGTTGGACATTTTCTTTTAATTCTTCAGTCCGCTTTTTAGGTCGGCCGCTTCCTTCTTTTCTTGTTACACTGCCCGTTTCACGAAAAACATTAACACAACGCTGAACTGCACTTTGAAAAATTTTGTACTCAACAACGCCGGGAAATTGATTTTGAAATTCTATGAAACATTCCTCAATAGAATACTTCCATATTCCATCAATCTTGCGTCCATTTCTAAAGTAGGACTCTATGATAAACACTTTTTGTTCTTGAGAAAACACCATTTTAAACGCTTTTTAAAACGAAAATATTCAAATTGATAGCGGCGATATAGCGCTTTGACAGTTGACGTTTAAGTTCATTTGCTATACGCTACGCCCTACGTCCAAATTTTCAGAACCAACTTGACCACGTTTTTATTTGAACGCTCGTTATATGTATTTTGATTAGCTAAATCCGTAGTTAATTTTACTCTAGCTCCCACTGGATTTATGTAAATCGTTTAAAATGACTGAGAATCCAAAAAAATTGTGAAAACCCCGACTAATAGACATCAGCAATGTTTTGAAAAGATGTATTTAAACTGGTACAGAATTTACATCTCCACACAATACATGCTCTCCTGATAGCATCTGTAAATCTTGTTATACCATGCTGAATTAATAGACAACAAAAAAACATTTGAAACATCAGCTATATGATTGATATCACAATAAGAAGAAGACTGCTGCCTAAGTGTTTTTTCAGTAATACGAGCAAGAAGACCAGAAATAGAAGTAATTGGTGAAAGTGACGGCCGATGATATTCCTATCAGCGTCAAGTCCGAAGAAGAGGGAAACAGAAGCATAGACAATGTTGAAATAATAAGGGAAGAGAACGAAACCTAAACAGAAAGAGGTGAAACAGAAGAAAATGAAGAGCCAAAACGTTCAGATCCATTTAATCAGGAAGAGTTGACATATCTGATTAGAAAAATAGGGTTTTCAAAATATCCGAAGATAGGACCGAGAAAAGGAATTTCGAAAGTTCCTCAATAAAGACGAAGGCTTTTCGGTGTACTGTAAGTATAGTTATCATGGTTTGATGAATGATTTGCAACTTAATTGAGGTTGTTCATTGAAAGGAACTTAGAATGAATCATTCTGCAGGAAATGAAATATGCATAGCATAATTTCTACGTTTGTGGTGATTTGAAAATCATATTAACCATTTTGGAGGAGCAGTTAGTATTTACCAAGTATCTCTGCTTCTTGTATCTATGGGATAGTCGAGGCCAAAACAATCACTACAAAAAACAATGGCCTACCAGAGAAGCACTCAGGAAGTCACAATGTGTAGTGCAAGCTTTGATCGACCCTTCAGGAATACTTCTTCCTCAATTCCATATAAAACTTGATCTGATGAAACAATTTGTCAAGGCTTTGAATAGAAACAGAAATTGTGTCCAAGACTAGTCTACTCTAACTAGTCAATTTACGATTTTAAGTGATGCGAAATTGGAAGAATTCATCTTCGACGGACTTCAAATCCGAAAAATGACAGATACTGACAGAGTAGGCTGAGTATTTGCAACGTCGCTCAAAACTTTTAGGAAACCTCAAAAACCAGGACTGCGATACTATTCTAGCAGAAATAATAAGGAACTATCAAAAATTTATTTCTTAGATTCCTAACTTAATTGCTTTCCTGAACACTTAGGTGATTACAACGAGAAGCAGAGTGGAGGCATTCATCTGAAATATCTTGAAGATCAAATATTGCTCTTAATTTATACGGCGCCTTAATTTATGGAAAGCTTTCCAACTTTCAAATTTATTTATTATTATTTAATATTTCAAAAACCAATAAAGTTGCAAATCATGTTTTTTTAGGATGAAGATTTCAAAAATAGTTTTCGCACTATGTTATCACATTAGAAAGGGCCGTTAATCATAAAGGCTACGAACATCCTCAGCTTTATCATACTAGCAACAAAAGCGTGGAGTACAACATTTCAGGTGGCTTCGCACAGCCTTTCTTCTAACTAGGCTAATCCTCGATTACCAACAAATGTAATTCGATAACTGAAACTAATCTAATACTTTAATGTAGTTGTAACAATATCATCCCGTTACTCCATCACCATTTTACTCGCTAAAGCTATTACCCGACTGAATTTTATAGTAGGGGCAATGCCTAATATTGGAGTTGACGAATATCACGGAATGGTAACAAATATCAGTTTGAATATTTTACCAGTTAATTCCAAAGTGTTTAACCAGCAAAACAATAATTGTTTTTAACAATACCATTACATAAAAATTAATTCCAGAGGTTATCAAAAGCTGAAAGCTACCTTCTTAAAAATTTTATAGTAGGTTTAGAATGAAACGAAAATATATTCATTTTATAAGAGAAAATTATATACCTATGTAATCTATATGTAAATGTACTTGGTTGTAACGAGAAAGTGGACGCCCTTATGAGAAAAAGTTTAAATTTCGCATTACAGAAATGTAGCCTAAGAGACGTTAACAACGATGTAACTAAAGCTTAGTGTATGACATAACCTATAATTTTTATACTAATAGAGCTTATTGTGAACTACGAATATCGTGGGATGTGATTTAAAGGTTATGTCCCACAAATTCATAGGTTATCTTTATCTTATTGAAGGTATTTTTTTGTGATATAGTTTTAGTTTTTTCTTTATTTATTCGGGTATTTTACCACTTGTCAAAAAAATAGAAAATGAATGAAAAAAACAGACGATGAGCAAAACGCGCAAAACCATAAATGAAGCTCAAAAGTAGAGTACCTACGTTTATTCCAAAAGATACCTAAAAATATATGCAGTACGCTGGCATCTGACTTGTGTCTCTGTGACAGTGGCGTTACCAACTCATTCTATTCTATATCGGGCAAATTTTAATTATCAAAAAATCTAAAAAAATCTAAAACAACATTTAGCCTCAAAACATCATCCAAGTGATGATAATACTAAAAGTAAATAATTCTGTGCTCTGTTACATTCGAAAGTAAAAAAAATTATAAATATTACTAGAGGCCTGAAGATCGGTTTGGAAACAATCAGCTTATAATCGGACTTTTATCCACACATATGAACCATTTAATGTAATACTTTATTCACTAGTAGAATAAAGTAACTTTATGTCAATAGTAGAATAATAAAAAATTATAAACCTATAATAAATCAAATTTAATTTATTTACTTATTAACATTAACATTTACATTTATAGTAATAGACATTTAGTTTTTTTGTTTTATCACAATTAACTTCCTTTCCATAATAACAACCCTTGTAGCATTGTTGCCATCATTTTCGAAACGCATCTGCCGATGTTTGTGAAGAATTTACACAAGTTACGGATATCTCTGGATTTCGCTGGCAATAAATGGAAAATTACTTTTTGAGCTTCTTCAAAAACAGCCACAGGACCACAATTACTTTCTAGCATTTTTACTAAATTCAGATAAACCAGTTTATTAGATAATTGATACTATAAGCAACCAGTAGGTAGAAATATCAAGTCGTGCCAATATTTTTTTATTAAATTCCAATAATTCCGCAAATATGATTGTGATGTGATTATGGATAGAACGTATTGAATTTGTGTTTTAAGTAGCATTTTATCCACTACGTTCTCGCGTTTAAATATTCTTGCGTCGATAAAATGCTACTTAAAACACTTATAAGTACAATAAATAACTATATTTTTACGGAGTAGATCATAGTACATATAATTACTTATAGAGAAAAATGTATGTATTATTAGTGTTCGTATCCATAATTTTCTATAAATTACCAAAATACTTGATTAATACAGGTTCCGCTATATACATATTAATTTTCCATAAACACTATTTTAACCTAAAACTAATACAATCTGTGTAGGGCACCTTCATCTCCAAGCCTAGACATTCATAATGGAGTAAAGTCTGCACTGGAAGGTGATTGTCCTTTGACCCTACCTCAACCCGTCAATCAGTAAACTTGTCCGGAAGACGTCTGTGTTCCGGTTCTGGCTTAAGCCTTCTGTAACGCATTCAATCGCGTTGTACCACTGACAGAAAAGATACAAAATGATTTATCTACCTTTAATTGAGGGTAATACATTTAAAAACTGCAGGCAATTGATATCATACCAAATAAATCACACTGTTATAGTCTTTCCGAAGTCAGTTGAACATGTATAAAAACGCGTAGCAATAAAATTTTATTAGTTTTATAGACGTCCCCAAAAGAGTTTTCTAAAACATTAAATACTACTCAATTTACTGTTACATTCGATAGTAGATTATCGTTTGACGAGCACATTAGTTTAGTAACCAAATTTGCTTATAAGAATTTAGGCTTTATTTTTTTTAATTCTAAGGACTTTCAGAATATATATTTTTTCATTCTATGAATGACATAAAGAAATGTTTGTCTAGCAAATGTAATCCTTATCTTGTATTTATGTTTTATTTGTCTGTTATTGTTTATACTTAAGTTCTTTGTCTGGCTTTTATATTTTGATTGCTCTATTTTGTGTAGCATTTATATTTTTATATATTTTTTTATATACATATGTAAGTTTGTCTTTTTCTTTTAAAATTTAGTTAAGGTTTTCTGTTTTACCTTATCCTGTAATTGGGACTTTGTCCTGTTGGATATTGTAACTACTAAACTTCTAAATAAATAATGAAAAAATAAATAAATAAAATAAATAATTTCTTAAATTTTATTTGACTAAACAGTGATTTTCCAGTACCGCAGATTTCTATTCATTTTAATTTAATATGTCAATGTTATTAATAAAAGTTGCATTGTCTAAAATCTGCTCTAAATGAGGTAGAACTAATCGATATCTTCTAGCAGCAAACTCCATTAAAACGGATATACAATACATTTTCCAGTTTTTTTTAAATGTATTCTTCAAACTCACACGATAGTATATCAAAACAAAAATAATAGCTTAAATCATAAATTGCGTTGATGAAGAAAAAAACCAGTTGCCGAATAAAAACGGATACCTACATCGAACTCGCAAGCAATATTCAAACTTGTAAAAAATTTTTATTTTTATGGCGCGCACAATAAAAACAATTTACGAGATTTATTCTCGTCGCAAACCCAATTAGAACGTTTTTAAATTGAATAATTCCATGTTCTTATATTTCACATCGCTATGAACATTCACTGATTTTCGAGGCACAATATGCTCAAAATTATAAAAAGCAGGTACCTACTACTCTTATCAGTATATCTCCAATAAGAAAACTGCAATCAAATTTGAATAGTACTTACCTACTGAACAATATTAAGCACTTGGTCTTAAACCTATTTAATTTTAATATAAAATGTTTACTATATACATATATCCAAAAAACAGAAATAATAGTTAAAATATTTATTATAAAAAAGTATTAAAGTGCAGATCATAGTTAATTTAATAAAACAAATAAAAGGTAGAGGAGGAACAGGAAAAAAATCATTATTGTCGTAAAATAATTTAAGATCTCTAAGGAGGCTCCCTTTACCTAAAAATTTTGTTATTTATGAAACTTAACAGGCAAATTTTCTAAAATAAATAGAGTGTAGTTTATATGTAGGTATAAACAAATTAGATACAATAGTTTTTAAAATACCGTTTTGAAGACACCTCTGACAGTTTATTGGATTTATTCATGTGAAGCAATTATTCTTCCTTGACCATTTCTGAATTCCAAAATTCTAACAGCAAATTCTAACTTCATCATAAAAAAATCATAATTCGATGTTTCCTTGGAGAATCTGGGTACGCGCTTCATCTCTACTAAATACGCTGGACTTTTTAGCCCTGTATCCAACTGAACTATTCTTCAGAAATGCTATTAGTTTAGGATATTTTTCAATATTTACGTTCTCTTTCACAATCAAAGTGGCTTTCAAATTGATAGTAGTAGCACCAAACTGAAGAAGATTTTTTGGTTTTAAAACCGTCAGGTAAATATGCGAGTACAGTATTCTCATTAATGCTTGGTGTTTTTTTTACGGCACACCATTGCGCGAAATTGCTGTCTGTGTTCCTTTTCATACGTAGACTATAAGGGCAGTAAATCTTCTGTTGTTTCTTTTACTATTACTTTTAAATTAAGCATAAGATATAGTAATAGATACAAAGAATATGGCGACTTTAACTACGGGGCCGGCGTTTTGTTTATTTCATTGTAGCAACGAAAATCTTGTTACATCTGATAAAGGTTTTATTATTGTTAATTACAGACATAGTTATCATCAAAATTGTAAACCATATTAAAAGGCCACAGTGGCGTATCGTTTTTAAAGGGTTATTTTTAAAAACCATACAAATGTTTTTAAAAAATGCATGTTAGCATTAACCAAAACATTATTTTACCAGTTTTCCAAACATCATGTATATTAGTGTCCAGATACCCTAGAAGTTTAAAACGCGAATAATATATCCCTTTAAATTACATATTGTAAAAAATATGATACCTACGTTTCTTCTTTTTTTATTATTAATTTTCGAAAAACTTACACTTATCTTTTTTATTTGTATCAATCTTAAAAATATCAGGAGACAATTTAGGGTCGCCTGTATAAGATAAAATATTGTGTCCCTAGTCCCTACGACAGCACGTGGCTCAGCTTTCTTAGGTTCTGCACGTTATCGTTGGAATTAGTAATTGAACACCTCATTCTCTGTTGACGTTATTTCATTTGAATTATTCATGCGGTAAATCAATGGGGGCATATCGTTGTTCGCGCACCATCCGTACATATACGTATACCTGCAGTTTGAAAATACAATATGTCGCATCACCTGTTACTTCAAATCTTCGTCACTATCATACTACTTCAGTGTATATATTACCTTTAGATCCCGGTAGATATGACAGAATGATATGAAGGGAGTATACGAGCTTATTCCAACTGAAAGTATTTCGAGTACGCCTACTACTGGTTGGCAGATTTATTTAACAATTCAGTTAATTTTATATATATAAATACACTAAAATATTCACTTCCTTAATAATTAATTCTCATTGCTTCGAATATTACTAAAATAAGACTAAAATTAATCGATAATTACTGAAATTTGCGAAATCTAGGTATAATAAAAGTTTAGGTAAAAATAATTAGGGGAAATAAAATTAATTTAGTTGTCAAAAGATCCTTGTAACATACGGGTGAAGATTAATTTATAGAATAGTAAAGTTTCTGTACGTTTGTACGTCTACTTACTTATAGACCGGGAGATATTAGACTGAAGTTCGACGACGTCTTTATCGTTTATGCCTCTGAAAGGTAACCGAGAGACAAGTACAATAAACTAAATTTAAAAGATGCCGCGGGACACCTTTGTGAAAATTCAATTTTCCTTTTCAAATAAATAATGTGTACAGCGATTTTCATGTTGTAAATTAATTTGAATTTTAATACGAGTCGGGTCGACAAAGTAGAAAAATTATAGAAAATTGGCACAATTTTCTCGTTTATGCCGTTTTGTACACGAGTAGAAATATTATTAAAACCCACTTTCAAGAGTGGCATGAATGCCACAAGGTACCGTCGTATGTAAAATTTTGTAAAAAGTTGTCAAAAATTACTAATTGCGGTTATTTCCTCGCCTGCGCAATTTTCGATATACTTAAATTAATTTAAAAAATGTATCATAAATAATGCAAGTGTCGGAGAAGATATCTATATAAAAAATGAATATTTCTAACTATAAAAGGGAATAAAAAATTTAAAATAAAAAAAATTCACGAAAAAGAGAAAGCTTTGTATTGGGTTTATAATTTTTCATGTTATTTTTTATTACGATAATTCTTAATAACTTATAATAAAGCTGGTAGTAAGGCCTTTATTTTGATCCGTTTTCATCAAGAGCTGCAAATAAAACTGTTTGAAATTTGAAAATGTAAAAAATCATAAAACCGGAAAAACTTATAATTTTGATATGCTTTAATTTTAAGTTAATTAAAATTTGTATTATTTTAAGTGTTATTGTTTGTGTTAATTATAATTAAAAATTATTAATTCAAAGTCTTTGAGGAAGCATTTTGACAATTGAGTTGGCAGCAGTTTTTCAATTCAATTACTATTAAATAAATCTTTTAATATAAAAATAAAATGTATAAAAGTACAAATTAAGTAATTAATGTACAAAGTACCAGAAACAAAAAAACAAAATTATAGTTATAAATCAGTTTCTTCCCTATGTATTCTAGCTTAATTCTTTCTCCTTCTCCTTCTCCTTCTCCTTCTTCTTCTTCTTCTTCTTCTTCTTCTTCTTCTTCTTCTTCTTCTACTTTAGTCGGCTCAATTCAAGTAGATCATCCTTGCACTGTAGCGGTTAATTCAAATTATATAATATTTTTAATTTTTAAAATTTAAATATATTGTTCATAAATACGTATGGTCTATTGTGATAAAATACTCTACTCATTTACGAATAAACGAGAAATTTGTGGCAATATTATATAATTTTTCTTTTTCTGATCATGACTCAAAGAATAATTAAAAATCATTTCTAATATGTGGGGACTTAAGCCGAAATAGTTTATTATTAACTTTCATTAAATACATGAATTACTTATATTTATAAAAATTAAAAATACGCTAAATGCAAGTAAGTATAAGTATTTCGAAAATTGCGTAGGCGATGAAATAAACTTTTTAAAAATTTTTACATACGACGGTACCTTGTGGCATTCATGCCACTCTTGAAAATGGCTTTTAGTAATATTTTCTACTCGTGTACGAAACGACATAAACGAGAAAATTGTGGCAATTTTCTATTATTTTTCTACTTTGTCGACCTGACTCGTATTAAAATTCAAATTAATTTACAACATGAAAATCCAATGTGGACTTATGCCTACATTTATATGACTTTATAATGTAGTTTCCTACGTGCATGCAAAATGGCATAAGCGAGAAAGACGTAAAAATTTTCATGAATTTTCCTACAACTTTG
>NW_019416874.1:1191657-1246896 GCF_000390285.2 Anoplophora glabripennis
AATAATAATAATAATAATAATAATAATAATAATGTCTTTATTTTTGAAAATTGTACAAGGCAAAATACAATTTCACGTACATAAGGCGAAGTCTAGCCAATGGCTACTCTACTTAACCTTTAAAAAAAAAATCTAATTGATATTAAACAATGCGTACAAAAAAGGAGTATAAAAATAAAATAAAACATTACAGGAGCATAATTATTAAAATTACAATATTAAAATTAAAATTAATTGACAAAAACAAAATTTAGAAAAAAATGGATATAAAAGATAAAATGGTTAGTCATACTATAAAACCAGACACACAAAAAACAATTATCACAACAAAGGCAAGCAAGTTACTGCATTTTGAGAAAATGCAGTTTACACATTTTTTTAAATTGAAGAAGTGTTAGGTTTTTAAATTTATTGTCTAAACTGTTGTAGATTGTGACAGCGTTATAAGAAAACGACCTACGAAACATGGATGTCCGATATCTCGGTAATGAAAGCAAACCAGCAGACCGTACATTAACAGAGTGGAGATTTTGTCTAAAAATTAATTTTTGTCGGAGGTATAGGGGTTCAGACGTATTTATAATTTTGTGAACAAAAACAGACATATGATATTTAAAAAGATTATCTAACTTTAGCCAACCGAGTTCCCTTATTTTATTCGAAACGTGATCATATTTCCTTAAGCGGTATACAAAACGGCAACAAAAATTTTGAATTTTTTGTAGACGATTTTTTGTTTGACTATCTAAAAAGGCAAAGTAAACAATATTCCCACAATTCAATAATGGAAGTACGTATGCTTCAATAAGTTTTTTTCGAACTTTGAAATTCATGATATGAATGTTCATATATAAAGTCTTTATGGTGACATAACATTTCCTTATTAACTTTGAAACGTGTTCTTTAAAACGCAAAGATGTATCCAAAATAAAACCTAAATTTTTTACTACATATGATACCTCTAAAATGTGATTATTTATATGTATTTTTAAATTTTCAAAGATATTCTCCACAATAATTTTAGAACAGAAGCAGATGACCGTACATTTATCGAAGTTTAATTTTAAGTTATTATTTTGAGAGTATTTTGATAGATTATTTAAATCGGTGTTTATGTGATCACAAGCAGATCTTATATTTTCTGGTTTAAAAGAGTAAGATAATTGAGTGTCGTCAGCATAACACTGCATTTCACTATATCTGATAGAATGAAAAATATCTGCAGTATATATCAAAAATAGTACCGGTCCTAAAACCGATCCCTGGGGAACACCAGAAGTTATAGGAGTGATATCTGAAAATACAGTATTAAATAAAACTGTCTGTCGACGGTTAGACAAGTAAGTGTTAAAGAAATTTAAAGAACTTTCATCAAAGCCATAGTAACGCAGTTTAGCACATAAAAGGGAATGATCGAGAGTATCGAATGCTTTGGAAAAATCAAGCAAAATTAATGCTGTAACATCTTTATTGTCTAAAGATCGTAATGCATTATCTAAAATATTTGCTAAAATTGCCGTAGTACTGTGATTCTTGCGGAAACCAGACTGACAAGAAGGAATAATTTTGTTTACAATTACATAATTATATAATTGAGATTGGATAACTTTTTCCAATACCTTCGATAAAGTGGGAATTATAGTAATTGGTCGTAAATCAGAAAAATTTTCTGGATCATTCTTTTTCGCAAGAGGTCTGATGATAGATAATTTCCAAATATCAGGAAAATAGCCAGTTTCCAGGCAACAATTTATTATATGTGTCACATGTTTGGATATGGTTGGTAAACATAATTGCAACATAACAGCATTTATATTATCACTGCCATAGGCGTTTGACTTAAGTTGATTGATTAGGTTACTAATCTGTTCTATCGTTACCAATGAAAATTTGAATAGCATATCATCACCAAACCTATTGCAACTGTACCATTTTGTATTATTTTGGCAATTATCTCTAGGGCTAAACACTGTAGAAAAATATTTATTTACCTCATTTGGTTTCTGAAGATGAGTAGGAATATGTATATTATGATTATGTTTTAGATTTAAGTTCTTTACTGAATTCCAAAAATCTATAGATGAGTTTTTTTCATGAAAATTTAAATATGCAGTTTTCTCACGCCTGATTGCATTCACTGTATAATTACGTAGTTCCCTATAGCAATTCCAGCTGGAAATTGTTTTATTTTTTTTATAGTTTCGGAGAGCCTTATTTCGCTCCTTTATTAAGCATTTAATGTTATGAGTTATCCATGGTGCAAATGGTTTTGTAATGCGAGATGTAATATAAGGCGCGTGTTTATCAAACAAGAATAATATTTTACTATTTAGGTATTGAATTTTGTCATCTATATTATGTAAATATAATATCTCATCCCAATCAGTATTTTGGAGATCTACTAGAAAATCATTAATATTGATATATTTAAAATTTCTATATGTTCTTACAAATGGTTGCGGTCGTGAAAATCGGATATTTAACTCACAGAAAATTAATTCGTGGTCCGAAATTTTATCTACATTCATAACACCAGAATTTATCACAATCGAAGGATTATTAAAAAAAATAACATCGATAAGTGTACTAGATGTCTTTGTAATTCGTGTGGGTTCAGTGATGAGCTGAGTAAAATCATAAGAAGACATACAATACGAAAATGAATTTTCATGAAATTGATCTATATTGATGTCACCCAAAAAAATTATATTTTCATATTGAGGAACAATAAATGATAACAAATCGTCCATTTGATCAACACATTGTGTCTCATTTAATTTAGGAACTTTGTAGAAAACACAAACTAACAGCTGTAATTTACCTAATTTCACTGTTATAAACAAAAGTTCAAAACCGTCCAAAACTTTAAAATCTTGAAGTACTACTTTTGCATTAAAATAATCTTTCACATAAATGCAGACCCCTCCACCCCTTTGACGTCGATTTCTTAAAAATATATTATAGTTTTGAATATTTAATACATGCGCCGGTATACTATCATCCATCCTTGTTTCGGATACACAAAATATATCAAAATTATTATTTACTACCATCTCAGAAAAGTTATCAAAATTTGTGAATGCAGAACGCACATTTAAGTGGCCTATTTTTAACATATTTAACATATTTCTTTGCTGAAATTTATTCATAGTTAATTTTACATTTAATTTGCTCTAATTTAGATTTATAAACATTACATACAGAGTCAAACACAACATGATCTGTTGGCAAATTTAAGTGCAATTTGCTATTGGCATGTTTACAGTTATTACAGCATTTGTTGCCACTATTTGAACATTGAATTTTTTCATGGGAACCAGAACAAAGTGGACATATTGGATTATCAGATCTACAATCTTTTTTGAGATGACCATATTTATTGCATCTAAAACAACGAACTATATTGATATGTTCTTTAACAGCACATTTTCTCCAACCGACAAACAAACAACCTTTGTGCAAGATAACCTTATAAATAGTTGGTGACACTTCTATTACAATATTTAACAATGATTTGTACTTAAGTTTAGCAACAACAATTATGTCTTCATTTAGCACGCCTAAGTTGTTGTCATCAATACAGTATAGACCGAAAATAAATTCGTGAAAAAAGATCGTTTTTTCATTAATTTATTTCGGGCCTTGACTTTAGAGCAGTCATATAAAAAGTATGGTTCTGAGTACTTCATGATATGGTAGTATTGCAGACATTTTTTCATCGAAATCGGCCTAGTATGTTTCGCACATTTGGATTGTTAATTAAGAAAATATAGAATTATACTTATTTTTCAATTCTCTCTCCCGGTAAAACCAATGATTATTTTGAGCTTCATTAGTAAATAAAATATTACTAGTAAATTCGTTATCCTCATCTTATTTTTCCACAACGGTATTACAGAGCCAAAAAAATTATGTTTATTATGGTGAAATATCAAACATAACCCACTTTAAACAATTTTTATTACAATTTGTAACATCGAAATTACTAATGATATTTATTTGAAGCATGGCAACTTAATTGCAGAAAGAATTATCAAAATTTTTGTATTTAATAACATTTTAATAGGGATTTCCTGCTAAACGATTGATTATATTTATCGGCTTGAATAAAGAGTACATATTTTTTTCTAATATTATTTCTCTTTTCAATAATGATTAAATTTCTGTGATGTCTGGCAAGAGAAACAAGTTTTGAACAAAACAAATTTTGAATTCTAGGTACAGTGCCCTCTAGCGGAGCATAATGAAACTTTTCTCTGACTGGTCCAATAGGTCATCTACTTAGTGAATGTGCAAAAATCAGAGACTAATCGAACTTGAATTAAATAAGTTATTTAAATAGAAAAATAAAAAAATGAACTTGACAAGCTATAACTTCCAAACAATTGACAATTCGAAAAAAAAATTTCATTACATATTAGATATTTTAATCCGTAGAATCACCTACCGGAGTTTCCTGACGGACTTCCAGAACACCCTGTAGATTTGTGAAAAGTAAAAATTAATAAACACATTTAAGTAAAAACAAGAATATTGGCTCGGCTAGGATTCACTTTTTCAGATATTGAAAACGAAAGATTGTTGATAGTTCCAATAGCACTTTATATTTTTCATGTTTTCCAACACCCACTATAACGACAGATGCGAAATAGGTGACTATCTATTTTTTTGAAGGTATATTTTTATCAAATTTTTCATATTTTGTTTTTCACATGATATTTATTGAAATAAAATAATATTACCAAAAATATTGTTTAATAATCAACTTGGAACATTCCGACAAAATTATCAAATGTGTCATGAAGAGAAATCAGTAGATACCACAAACCTAGAAATGTCAATAAGTTAAAGTAATTGTTCTCATTTATAATTTTGATGCTACGTTATTATTTATTGTTACAATAAACCCGAAAATTTTATTAACTATTAAAGGATAAATTGCAAACATTAAATTAAAAATAGTAACACATTTGGATTTGTCTGTTTTTCATTTCAATTGATTTGTTGTAATGTTCAAAGTGATAGTAAACAATTGGATTTTTCGTTATTTTATAATGTAAATATTACGTGAATCTAGGTACAAATACATATCGTTGCATTTAAAATAAACATAAACAAAAAATCATATTCCATTATTAATGAAAATAAAATATTAGTTATAGTATTTATACCTATATAGTTAGTCTTTTGATTTTTAAAATAGAATAAAAATGCCGACTATATTCTTGATAAATTTTTGTAAACTAAGGCGTCTAAATCTTTCTATAAGTATATATTGACGAAAATCTAGATTCTCTATATACAGGACGTTTTCTAAGTATGTGTTGTAACCTGACTTCCTCGCTGACTTCTTAGATTGTTTTGGACCAAAAAACCTTAATAAACCAAAGGACTAGAGCCACTCGTTTTCGAACTTGAAATATAATTACAATAATTATTAATTATATAATTAATGAATTATGTAATAATTAATTTAATGAATTATATAATAATTAAAACAAGAGAGATATTTGTGACTGATATTTTAAATTTAGAATAAGCTTATCACATAGCACAATAAATAATGTAATAATATTCATTTCACAAACATTTATAAGGATTTTTGTTATCAACTATTCAAGTTCAAAAAAGTCATTTGCGTAGAAATTTGAATTCTTTTGGCAGTTATATTTTCCTGTATGAAATTTATAACATTCTAGTTATTTTAGATCTATTTAGCTGTGCCATATGCTTATTTGAATTTTTTTTCAGTTAATGTAGAAATATTACTCGATCTCTGAAATTCTGAGATTCTTATCGCCTCTCAGGATATCAATATTAATTAAATACATTTTTGCTTTTAATTAATTATATCATTAGCTCAAGTTTCATTAATTCAGTCAAGTCAAACATATTCAGAGATATTTGAGCAAATGTTTTTTTTTTAATTTTGAACATCCTGTATTTCGGAACCCAGGATATAACCATTAAGACTTTTTGGTCCAAAATAAACCAAGGAACTTCTGAATATTTATGCACTTTGAAAACATTATGTGTAACTATTATTCTAATAGGAATCGATATTTAAATCCAAATTAATGATTGTAAAACGGATGGTATGGTTCTGCTTTTGTTCTGTTTCTTCTTTTCTGCCATACATGATGCATCATATAGCATACCTACATATTTTTTTAAGATGTGAACACTATTTTTTCTTTTATTTAATACTTTAATGGTGCTATAAAACAGTTACCTTTAGAAAAAAATAATTTTTTGTTGCAACTCGTATACCTGGAAACAATGTTTTGCAATGTTTTTGGAAACAAGCATACTAAGGCAGCGACTCCTGCATGTCTCGGTTGACCCGCTTGACACGCCATTGAATTGCGGCTCTATCTGAACAGCCCAAATAATAATACATTATTGTAAATTTAATAAAAGTATAAAAAAGTTTTCTAATTAAAAAAGTATTAAGAAATCTGAAGTTGTATAAAAATACCACTTAACTGAATTCTATACAAGAAACTGAATAAAACATTTCTTTACAAAGATAAAAAAATTGTCAGGAATAAATAGGATAATCGATATTACAGAAAATATGCTTTGTATCTCTTAAATATGTATATCGAGACTCGATCTTCGCTTTTCAATTTTTCTCAAAATTCATCAGCCATCTTAACTACTTCTCGTTTATTTTCTTATGAAATACAAGAAAACTCCCAGAGGTGTCGAAATTAACTCGCCCTGTACAATATCTGTACAACATAATACTCCCGTAAATTGTTAAATAAAAGTTAAACCTATTTATTTCCAAATGGAGACGAGAAAGCTTACAACTTAACTAAAATATACTTACCTATTAACGATCAATATTTTCTGTCATGGAAAGATCAAGTAATAGTAAATCATGAATTATAATTTACTACATAAATTGTTTTTCCAATATCTGATAGTTAAATGCATCATAACTTTTAATTTATAAGCCCTTTTACTGCACCTCTGAATTACGACATCATAACTCTAAGACAATTTAATTCAACCCTTTTACCATTTTATGAAATCTACCCGTATATCATACTAGAGAGAACCTTTATTTATTTTATGTTCTTTGGGTATTTGCATAAATGTTATAAATTATGTGATCTTTTTCCTTCAAATTCGATTATAGTCCTGGTAAATAAGGAAAGAATGAGCGAACTTTTTTACTATGGGATTTGTTTATAGAAAAGTGTGGATTTTGAGGTCAGAAAACATGAATCACATACGTAACCACCAGCAACATACAGCGTTTTGGGATATAGGTATACAAGGTGTTTCGCATAAGAACTGACACAGAGCAAAGACATGTAGGAAAATAAAAAATATGGTGATTTAACGCAACTTACCTTAATACCACCCCTTTTTGGGGGTGGTTTTCATTCACGTAATTTTTTTGCTTAACTATCAAAGTACAGTGTTTTTAAATTATAAAGTCGTACAAAAATTAACAGCTCCTAGAACCACTTGTAGTTGCAAGTTACAATGTCAACTCCAATACACCCCAAAAAAGGTGGGTTTTCACTGTGTTCCCGACATTTTTGGCCGATAAGAATGACGGATTCGTATTCAGCACCCCAAAATTATTAAAAAAAAGAAGCATTGCACACTTTCCCCGGATGGGCAGGCAGTGCTCATTTTATAACATTGTTCTTTGTTTGAATTTTGAGCACTCGAGAAACTTAGAAATATGACTATGAGCACGACATTAAAACTCTAATAATGTTTTATTGTAATGTGTGACGGTAATAGTTTAAATAACTAGGTGGATTTCACAGGGTCTAACGACACTTAGGGTATACCTACAATAATTCAAGAAACATAGAAATCTAAATAAAAAATTTAGTCTGTAAAACGAGAATCACAAAAACCAGTATACACAAAATAAACAACAATTACTCTAATATAAACAATAATTGATAAAAAAAAGTAATAATTAAAAAATTACATTTTTAAAAATGAAAAATGAGTGTATCAAATTGATTTACACTAATCACGTCATTATGGTTCTTATTAATAATTATTAAACCAGCGTTTGTTATTTAATTTTGTTTCCCTTTGGGATTCGGTTTTTATAAAAGAATAGGTTCACCAATAACGGCAAACACTGGTGATGCCGATATTGTCATAACTTTTTTAGGGGCAAACTTTTTTTCGCAAAAATTGGTACAAATGCATTTGAGGGGTTCCTAAATCCAGTGGTGTAGTCAGATTTTTTATAAAAAAATCGCTAACAAAATTTTCCTATTTTTCACATAAAAAAAATTCGTAGTAGGTCCTGAAAATCAAAATTTCGTCTTCAAATATTGCATCAAGATAGAGCTTTTGGAGACCTATCTTAAAAAAAACCGGTTCAAATCGGTCCATAAACAACTTTTGTATGCGAGTGGGTCACCCTGTTTATAAGCCCGAGGAAAAAAATAGGTAAAAACAAAATTAGAGAATTCTTGTAGCATCAGTGCCATTAAAAGCTATACATTTAAATTCTAAGTATCTATTTACTAGAGCTTCCATATTTCCAGAACTTACCGCTCTGAAAATACATATTACGTAACTTCCCTAACACTTCAACATCTTCTAAGAGTAAATTGCCTTACCTGTTGGACTAGGAGTCAGCTCCTTCATGTCGATGTGGACTTGAATATCGTGATGTTTGAACATTTTGAGTTTCCTCTGGACACTGTACTTTGCCGAAGTAACGGCCTTGGTATATTCGCGGACACCAAAAGATTTATAGGGCACCACCATCCCTACGTGGAGATGGGTGATCCCAGAGTTTGACGTGGGCACTGTTGGAGGATAGATATGGTCTTCCTCAGGAATGGTGGTCGTCGTCGTTAGACGCATTCCTCGCGTACTTCCCCCTAGTTTGATACCGTTCCCCCTCGGGGACGTGGTGTTCTTGGCCCCCCCGGAACCGATCTTCAACCCACCGCCCCTTTGAACTTCCTTCCAAGCCGGACCGCCACTCACTACAACTACAATTAAAACATTTAACAGAAATACCACGACATTCATGTTAAACACTTTTTTAGACATTTAATAATTAGTATTACGTTATCTGTGAGTTTTATTTGAACATTTATTAGAGTTTAGATGGACGCAGGGAAGTCAGTTATTTTTTTTACGCGGTGTTTTACCACGGGGTTATTTTCTTCGGTGCGATGCAACATCATAACATGATGGAAGTGGGAGTGTCGGCTGAGGGGCAAACGGAGCGAGACACACGCGCGACCCGCGTTTGAATAACTGAGTGAAGCAGCTTCCAATGCGGTACACGACGCCCGCCCAAAAGCGTCCTGCGCATAAGTTGGGTTTTTTGGAATTTTTTTGCAACTGGAAAAACCTTCATGCAGTTTCGTATTTTATTTGCAGAAATGTTAACTACATTTTTATAATATAATTCACACATTTTTCACTGGCAACAAATATGTACGCTGACTTTATTCAGCCAGAAAGATGCGAAATATTGAAAACTTTCATTTTTTTCTTTATTTATTGGGTATTGGATAAACATTAATATTTCAAATAAAACATATTATGTTGGTGTTGTTTATCGTCCTCCTGATTTGGATTATAATTTCTTTTTATCTGAGTTAGAAATTACTTTTGCATAGGTGTTCACTTTATATCCTGTTTGGGGGACTTTAATATTGGTATGTTTCAATCTGGGAACAGTGCAACCATTGCATTTAATAATTTTATGGAAGGATTTGAGTTGGTTCAACTTATTAATTCTCCTACTAGAACCACTGCTACTTCTTCAACATTAATTGATCTTATCTTAATATCAGACGATTCTATTATTTTAGATAAAGGAGTAGTAGATATGAGTTATTCGTCAGACCATGATTTAATTTATGTAAAATTACACAGGCCGACAAAATTTCAAAAAAAAATTCCAGAAATCAGACACTATGCTTCCGAAGGCATTTGGCGCGCTGAATTCGAATCTGGCCTCAGAATTGATCCATCACCCTAGGTTTCCGAGATATTCTAACCTAAAAGTGTAAAAAACACATNTCACAAAGGTGTCCCGCAGCCCATCTTTTAAATTTAGTTTATTGTACTTGTCTCTCGGTTACCTTTCAGTACTCTCAGAGGCATAAACGAGAAAGACGTCGTCGAACTTCAGTCTAATATCTCCCGGTCTATTATCCATAACAAGATACATAAAGAGCAGCATGATTCACGATAGATATAATATAAATAATTGTCTTAATACTAAACTATTACTTAAATTTTACACAGACTCAAGCATTATTATTATTTATTTTTACAAATAATAGAGTATTACATCATAAATAAGATAATTTGGTTTCTACTGCACAAGAGTGAACACTGCAAACTGAGGCTATCCTGTCACATATGAAGTCAAATATGTATCAATTTAACAATTTTGCCATATCAGGCATGTGTTTTAATATTATTAATTTGCTCTTTAACGCGATTTACACCTGTATCTTTTCAAAGCGAAGGCAAACATCACAAATCGGCATCGCTACAACAAAAATCCGGCAAAAATCTTATTGAACTTACGACTGGTGATATCCGGAACCGAATGGGGTAACAACACAGTAAATACCGTAATAGAATCTTATTACCATTGTCACTTCAACCGTCATAAAGTAAATATCAGATAAGAGCCTAAAAGCATATCAGGATATAAAACCCAATTAGGGGTTATACGTTGCTTTGGGGAAACGACAACACGGAAATTGGGGAATATGCGGAACATCCGAAATGTTGGAGAGAGTAAAATTCAAGAATCCCATTTCATATATTTTTTTATTAAATACTGATTGTGTGGCCGAGTTGCGGTCAACGAAATCGCCCGCAGCAAACTAAAGAAAATATCTATAGGCCGATAAAAAAAACAATTAAGGTCTAGTTCATAAACTGAAATTCAGTTTGACGATCATTTGTCATTCTTTGGACAGGTTATTGGGGTTATTCTTTGGACAGGCAAAACCATATTCAACTTTATTGTTTTAAATGGAATGCTTTGTAGAGGGTCCTTCAAAATTAGGGCGAACAACTCAACAAGGCTGTTCTTTAATTAAAGAACAGCCTTGTCGAATCTCAATTTTTCCATTTGAGAAGGGCCCTTATTATAGATACAAATTTAGACGTATATCAAATGTCAATCTGAAATGCAAAACAATGCTAATTCAACAAATAACTTATAATGTATAATATTGTTAAGACATTAGATTATTAAAACAATTATTATTAAATCATAGGTACATTGGGATATGAAAATATAATAAAATATAAGAATACAATAATTTGAGTAGAGTAACATGCCATGATAATTCATAATAGGAATTTATTTATTAATAAATGTCATAATAAAAATATTCATTTGCAGACTAATAAACTTTTTATTTATTTTTAAAAGATATAGATTATAATGATAAGAGTTCTACCAAATTAAAAAAAAAGGCGACAGTGGTCGCGAAAATAAGCTAATATAGACACCTTGTAAAATATAATTGTTAAAATATTATGCTCGACAACTTACACAGAGATTATTTACATGATCTTCCGAGACAGACCTTCAATATCCACTCCCAAAACATAAAATGAATTGTCATTATTATTTTCTATTAGAAAAAAAGCAGTTACTATGTTTTATCTGGATTAAGAGTTACATTATTTGCTGAAAACCAGTTCAGTTCCAGTTCATTAGTAACCTAAATAGAGCCTATCGAAGATTCCACACTGACCCTTGTATCAAAAAAGTGATCACCATAAAAAAAATACATTTCTTTGGCATCAGAAAACGTATGAAATCATTTACATAAATTAAAAATAAGAGTGGTTCTAGTACGGAGCCTTGTGGTACTCAACCCAACCAATTGAATTCATTAATTAATTGAAACAAAATGTTTATGATTGCGATAATAAAATAATATGTAAGTGTTATGTACTTACAGATGCTGAAAACTGGATCATGTTGTGTAAAATTAAATCTGTTGAAAGTAAATTCGCAAATATACCTAAAAACGCATCGTAGTTAAGAACTTTTACATCTTCCAGTAGAAATATAAAAACTTACCATTAAAATAAGTAGTTTCTTGGATGTAATTACTAAATATAGAAACATTCAAATCAAATTAAAATTGATATTGATCATAAACTTTAAATACAAAGAAGATATGTTTAACCTCATTTTAACTAAACACAGATGTGCTTACTTTAGTGAACTTCAGGCATTTGTAACATAAAAATAGATTTGTTGTTTTTTTTAATAAATAACAAATATAATCAAACAATAACGGAACTAATTTATTTTATTTTAAACTCTAATTTTGCCTATTGCAGCGAATTCACATAAGTATATACTTTGCAATTTTCTTGCAAAGAATATGTGGGAAGAAAAAGTAACGTTTCGAGATGTAAAACGGAATAACATTCCCTTAAAATATTGCGACTTGTAGTATCAAAAACGACCCAATTTATCATGGACGTAGTACATAGACTCTGACATCTGTCTCTTCGGAATAGTAAAAATTGGAAGGAGGCACTTTAAAACAGGCAATCTTTGAAGAAGTTAGGGAAAGCTCTTAGCGATTTTTACGACAATAAAAGAAAGTCACATTAGATGACAAATGAAATAGATCAATTATCAATTATTGAAAATTAATTGCTTTAATAAAATGTGTAATTATTTAAGTTACATTTGATTTAATTTGTTTAGATAAAAAAAGTAAGTTTCATAAAAATGGACCTCTTGTTCGGAGGATCAGACTTTGTTGATTAAGTCATTTTTCCCTCCGAAATGGACTTCTCTATAGCCATCTAGTGCCTAGACTGTCACGTTCTTAATTAAATTTTAATAAAATCCTCTGTGTTTCGTACTAACCAGTTTAGTTTTAGGTAAAATTCAATCATAAAAGGTAGTACACCGGGATTCTAAAATTAATACGTTGTATAAATGAACAAATTACTTCCATGGTCCAACTTTATTTTTCTAAGTTTTTGTCATGCGTGAATATTAAATATGGATACATAAAGAGAATAATCTAGAGACGTTAAAAGAATATAAATATTAGGGCTATGTGAACCGTGTTTTAAAAATACATTTTCTTGCATTTCTTATAGAACAAGAGTCAGTACAGGTTTTTAAATCGATTGTAATAATCTCAGAGAAAAATAATAATATGTCGTACATCAGGCGGAAATGTAATCATATCTGTTTCTAGATTTGGCAGCCTATAAACTCAAATTTGCGAGCTTTGTTTCTACCTGAAGAGATTTTGGTAGGTCGTTGGCGTAAGGATAGACTAAAGAATTAAATTAACTTGTCGCTATTTTAAAAAGATTTATTGGTTGACTTGCCAAATGCCAAAATCTGACAATTGTGGCTCCAAGATTGTTTAATTTTTAAAATTATAGAGGTTACTGCGGAAAGATTCACCTTTCACGCTCATTGAAAAAAAAAAACAATATAATAAACATTTTTATTTTCTGTGACAGATTAAATTCCGAAAATTAAAAATGCCATAGATTGCTTTAATATTGCAGTTATAGCCAATGAATGGCCAATTATAAAATGCAAACCCTATCTAAAACATAAATTTTAGGAGCAATATTGTTATGAACTCTTTTAGTATTTTAGTCGAACCTTTCATAAAAATTTGAAGTAATTCCGCATGAAAACGATTATTGACCAACCAGTGCAGTTTATTTAGAATAATCTTTCAGAAAAGTATATACTTATTACTTATATAAAAGAACATTCGTTACTTCTTGAACATCGGCCACTGTATGAAATAAAAAATAACGTTTTCGTTCATAGAATAGTACTCCAGTAGGTATCTGTTTTAAAAGTAGATTGTAGTAGATGTTTCATATAGTAACGCTAATTGTTGATGGAAATAGTTCTAAATATTATGTAGAATGACAATTGCTATGCCCGCTGACAAAGTTGTGCATAATTGTTAGCGCAAGAAAATGTTAAAAAAAAATTAAAAAGGCGCATTTTTCTGCCTTATTTCATGTATAACTCGAAGAATATTGACATTAGAGAAAATAGTCAAAGGAAAAAAAGTTTCGTTTTGAGATTCTCTTCAAAACAAAAGTGTTTCGAAATTTTTATGTGCATTATTGTTGCTGCAATAATAATAATAATAATAATAATAATGTCTTTATTTTTGAAAATTGTACAAGGCAAAATACAATTTCACGTACATAAGGCGAAGTCTAGCCAATGGCTACTCTACTTAACCTTATAAAAAAAAATCTAATTGATATTAAACAATGCGTACAAAAAAGGAGTATAAAAATAAAATAAAACATTACAGGAGCATAATTATTAAAATTACAATATTAAAATTAAAATTAATTGACAAAAACAAAATTTAGAAAAAAATGGATATAAAAGATAAAATGGTTAGTCATACTATAAAACCAGACACACAAAAAACAATTATCACAACAAAGGCAAGCAAGTTACTGCATTTTGAGAAAATGCAGTTTACACATTTTTTTAAATTGAAGAAGTGTTAGGTTTTTAAATTTATTGTCTAAACTGTTGTAGATTGTGACAGCGTTATAAGAAAACGACCTACGAAACATGGATGTCCGATATCTCGGTAATGAAAGCAAACCAGCAGACCGTACATTAACAGAGTGGAGATTTTGTCTAAAAATTAATTTTTGTCGGAGGTATAGGGGTTCAGACGTATTTATAATTTTGTGAACAAAAACAGACATATGATATTTAAAAAGATTATCTAACTTTAGCCAACCGAGTTCCCTTATTTTATTCGAAACGTGATCATATTTCCTTAAGCGGTATACAAAACGGCAACAAAAATTTTGAATTTTTTGTAGACGATTTTTTGTTTGACTATCTAAAAAGGCAAAGTAAACAATATTCCCACAATTCAATAATGGAAGTACGTATGCTTCAATAAGTTTTTTTCGAACTTTGAAATTCATGATATGAATGTTCATATATAAAGTCTTTATGGTGACATAACATTTCCTTATTAACTTTGAAACGTGTTCTTTAAAACGCAAAGATGTATCCAAAATAAAACCTAAATTTTTTACTACATATGATACCTCTAAAATGTGATTATTTATATGTATTTTTAAATTTTCAAAGATATTCTCCACAATAATTTTAGAACAGAAGCAGATGACCGTACATTTATCGAAGTTTAATTTTAAGTTATTATTTTGAGAGTATTTTGATAGATTATTTAAATCGGTGTTTATGTGATCACAAGCAGATCTTATATTTTCTGGTTTAAAAGAGTAAGATAATTGAGTGTCGTCAGCATAACACTGCATTTCACTATATCTGATAGAATGAAAAATATCTGCAGTATATATCAAAAATAGTACCGGTCCTAAAACCGATCCCTGGGGAACACCAGAAGTTATAGGAGTGATATCTGAAAATACAGTATTAAATAAAACTGTCTGTCGACGGTTAGACAAGTAAGTGTTAAAGAAATTTAAAGAACTTTCATCAAAGCCATAGTAACGCAGTTTAGCACATAAAAGGGAATGATCGAGAGTATCGAATGCTTTGGAAAAATCAAGCAAAATTAATGCTGTAACATCTTTATTGTCTAAAGATCGTAATGCATTATCTAAAATATTTGCTAAAATTGCCGTAGTACTGTGATTCTTGCGGAAACCAGACTGACAAGAAGGAATAATTTTGTTTACAATTACATAATTATATAATTGAGATTGGATAACTTTTTCCAATACCTTCGATAAAGTGGGAATTATAGTAATTGGTCGTAAATCAGAAAAATTTTCTGGATCATTCTTTTTCGCAAGAGGTCTGATGATAGATAATTTCCAAATATCAGGAAAATAGCCAGTTTCCAGGCAACAATTTATTATATGTGTCACATGTTTGGATATGGTTGGTAAACATAATTGCAACATAACAGCATTTATATTATCACTGCCATAGGCGTTTGACTTAAGTTGATTGATTAGGTTACTAATCTGTTCTATCGTTACCAATGAAAATTTGAATAGCATATCATCACCAAACCTATTGCAACTGTACCATTTTGTATTATTTTGGCAATTATCTCTAGGGCTAAACACTGTAGAAAAATATTTATTTACCTCATTTGGTTTCTGAAGATGAGTAGGAATATGTATATTATGATTATGTTTTAGATTTAAGTTCTTTACTGAATTCCAAAAATCTATAGATGAGTTTTTTTCATGAAAATTTAAATATGCAGTTTTCTCACGCCTGATTGCATTCACTGTATAATTACGTAGTTCCCTATAGCAATTCCAGCTGGAAATTGTTTTATTTTTTTTATAGTTTCGGAGAGCCTTATTTCGCTCCTTTATTAAGCATTTAATGTTATGAGTTATCCATGGTGCAAATGGTTTTGTAATGCGAGATGTAATATAAGGCGCGTGTTTATCAAACAAGAATAATATTTTACTATTTAGGTATTGAATTTTGTCATCTATATTATGTAAATATAATATCTCATCCCAATCAGTATTTTGGAGATCTACTAGAAAANTTTTTTCGCCAAGTTACATAACCTTGAATATAGCAAAAATACGTGTTTTTTGCACTTTTAGGTTAGAATATCTCGGAAACCTAGGGTGATGGATCAATTCTGAGGCCAGATTCGGATTCAGCGCGCCAAATGCCTTCGGAAACGTATTGTCTGATCTCTGGAATTTTTTCCTTGTTGGCCTGTGTTATGTGCACAAGTTAAATTTGTTCCAATGATATCTTATAGAGATTATAAACATTTAGATTATAATTTATTTATGTTGGACTCATATAATTTGCCTCTCTTTCATATTGTTGAGATAGATAATACTGACGACAAACTAGCATTTTTAAATGAAAATCTAACTATGCTATATAATAAGCATATTCCATTGAAAACTTGTTTAACACGTAAAATATGCTCCGTAGCAAACTGATAATTTAAAATTGCTAATGTCAATTAGAGACAGAAAATTAAATGCGTTCAAATCTACAAAAAAAACCCTTTACAGTGGCAGGATTATAAAATATGGTGTAATTGCACAAATATTGCTGTGAAATGTGAAAAGCGGACTTACCTTAATTTTAAATTACGTGATTCTAACTTAAAAAATACTTGGAAAGAGCTAAAACGTATGAATATTATTAATAAAAATATAATTGTTATTTCCGATATCTGATCCTGACGACATTGTTAATTTCTTTTCTACTTCTGTTCATCAGACTGAAACTAATAACATAGACAACTTAATTAAATTCTACAACTCTTACACTAAGAATAATATTCTAAACAATTTTTCTTTTTCTGCTATAAACGAGGATGTAATTGCTAAAATAATTAATATTTCTTCTAGGGCAGTTGGGGCTAATGGTTTTAATATTACTTTTATAAAATTGTACAACCCATACATACTTCCCCTAATTATGCATTTAGTAAATTATTGTCTAGAATATAGTGTCTTTCCATCCTGCTGTAAAGAATTATTCATTAGACCTATTGCTAAAGTTACTAATCCAACTGAATTTAAACATTTGAGACCTATTGCTGTGTTGCCCGTATTATCTAAAGTTTTGGAGAGAGTAATGGATAATCAAATTCGAAATCATCTTAACAATAACGAAATACTTCCAGTGTTCCAGTCGGGATTTAGGAAAAATCACAGTTGTTCAACTGCTCTTCTTCACATAACTGATGAGATTATAGATCAGGTTGACAAAGGGAAGTTAACAGCGCTTACACTTTTAGATTTTAGCAAAGCGTTTGATACGCTTTATCATGATATATTACTCTCTGTTTTACATTTTGTAGGTTTCAGTACAAATGCGGTTTCATTATTAGGGAATTATTTAACTAATCAGTTGCAGCGAGCCGTTTACAATAATCGACAATCAAATCAAGTAAGAATGTTGCCTCAAGGGTATATTTTGGGACCGCTTCTTTACACTATTTACACGCTAAATTTTTGAACATTTATTACTTACTGTAAATTCCATTTTTACGCAGATGATACGCAATTATATTACTCTTTTTCCCGTCAGGAGTAAATAATGCTTGTGATAAAATTAACGCTGATTTGTCTGTCTTAGCTGAAATTGCTGTTGATCATTGTTTAAAGCCTAATAGTCTAAAATAAATAAAATAAAATATTTATAAATATTTATAAATTATTTAAATATTTATTTATATTTTTTATAAATATTTATAAAATAAATAAATATAACACATCAATGATGAGCAACTTAAAGTCACGAGGGAGGCTAACAATTTAGGTTTAATTCTGGACTCTAATCTAAGATATAGGCTATATGTAAATAATATGTTGAAAAAGTTCTATTGTAATTTAAAATTGTTATATAGTAAGACATACATTAAATAAAGATACATAGATAATGCTATGTGAAACATTGGTACTATCTCAATTTAATTATTGCGATATCTTATATAATCAGTGTATAGATAGTTCCGATTGTAATAGAATACAAAAAGTGCAAAATGCCTGTGTCCGGTTTATATGTGGTATAAGGAAGTTTAGCCATATATCTAACTCTTTGCTTCTATCATAAATTAGTTATTACTAAGACACCTCCCTATCTTTATAATAAATTAATATTTAGAACTGACGTACACAACATCAATATTCGTAGAAAAAGATTATTAACCATGCCTAGACACAGGTCTGCATTCTTTGAACGATCCTTTTCTTTTAATATTGTAAAATTAAAGAAATGTTTTTTCAATGATAATTTCTAAGTCTTTTCTCGTTTTATCTTGTATTACTTTATATATATGTTTTTATATATTTTATATTAGATATGTATATATACATATATAACTTTTATTATTATAGAATAATCCACATGCTTCTAGGATGCGCGGAAGATCAGGAAACCACTTGTGGAGTACTGAGCGTACTTCCTTTTTGTCTAAATTGAGATTTTTTTGTACTCTCATTTTGTTACTATTTATATTATGGGCAAATAAACTTTATTATTATTATTATATGAAAAATTTATAAAATAAACCCTTGCCATTTTCATGCATACAAATTTGAATGAATAGTTTAATTTAATTTAACCAAAATTCTCACACTAAAAGAGGCATACAAACATAAAATATAAAATACGCATTGTTATACAGGGTGTTAATGTTATTTATTTATTTATTTATTTATCTATGACATACACTACCCTACAGAATACCCAATTACAGGGCGGGAAAGTACATACAGTCTGTTTGATTATACTGACGCACAATTTTTTTTGTCACACTGTAGATGAGTGGTGACGTCATCGATATTTTTTTAAATGGTATTATTAAACGTAACGAAATTTTTGAGAAAAAATGAGAAAACTTTCAGCCTTTGACTAGTTTATGGTGCTTTCTAGATCATATCAAATAGAAGGCACTGGAAAAACAATTTTGCATCCTGTTATCTGTCAAATTTCGGTTTGTTTGTAACTGCTGTCACTTTTCAACTTATACGAAATGAATGATTTTAATGAATTAGTTGACATACTGCAGGTTTGTTATGAATGTAGAAAAAACAGTGTAGCGACTTTACATTTATATCGACAAAGTTATCCTAATAGAATTTTTCTTAACAGAAGAAAGTTTTGTAAATTTAACGTTATGTGGAATATTATTTATTGCGGTGTTAATTCTGTCTCTCAACCGATCAATGCTATTTGGTAGTGTTAGATGAATTGTTTGTTTACGAAACCCCAGAGAAAGATATACAATGGGTCCTCTTGCACCAATCCAGCGATCTTCAAATGTAGCATTCAAATAATTTATCTTTATTTGGGCATTATGTGGAGGTGCATCGTCTTGTTGGAAAGTAATATGGACATTTCATGATGTAATATATTTTATATAAATTATGCTAATTATTAAAATACAAAATAACAGTAACAATAGGATTTAACATTTTATATTTAGAAAGTATCATACATCTGCGGGTACTATTCTCCTTATTATTCTACACCATTTAGTGAGGATCAAAAGAAACTTGAACTAACTAAACCAAGTAATAAAATAAGAAACATATTAGCTTTGTTCCTCGAACAATTCGAAACAGTCATACTCATGGTTGTTATTCCGATATAATGCTTACATAAAGTTAAAAATTCATTGTTTCGAATCAAATGCGGTTGCTCTGGATATTGGAAACTGTTTCTAGTGCACTAGGAACAAAGCTAATGTATCGAATTTCTTAAAATAACAAAAAATTCTTTTATATTTCACGGTATACCTACATCTTCAACTCAGCATATATCAAGAAAGTAATGAATTATACTTTATGATAATACAATATAATTTGTTAGGACAAAATTCCATTCGAAATTATTTATTTATGATATTAGGTAAATATACTGAGTAAGGGAGAAAACAAAGTACATAAGCACTTGCGACAGGGTCAGGCACGTGTTGGATCTTAGAATTTATATTACACAATGAAAATGTTTTCATATGCAAGGAAGAAAATAAATCTGGAGAAAAAATGTTATTAAATTCGCTGTATCGTTTTGAAAATTTATTACAAAGCTACAAAGTACATGTATATTGTAATATTTAAGACTTCGCCCATCGATTTGGTGCTCTCATTTACTTTGAAGTCAGTAGATCATGGTTTAACATTTTTATTGAATCGAAGATGCGTATTTGAGTCCCGCCAATACATTTTTTATATACTATTGAATTTGTAACTACAGGAATATGATGATGCTGAATCTATGGAAAAAATACATAACTTTATATCTGTAAATATGATTAGACCAGGGAGAATCTGTTTTGAGGTGGATGTGAGAGGGGTCAAGCAATTTGTTTCTGGATTACCTTCACTACAACTCACATAATAAAAGTGTAGATTCCTAGATTTGAGCGAGGTCCGGAATATTTTCAAAATTGCAAAAATGTTTAAAAATTTTAAAAAAATACCTATTTGATCTGAGTTTTTTTACTTATATCTTGGAACCTATACATTTTGGAAGAATATTGAAGTGGAAAAAAGTTTTATAATTGAATTTTGCACAATATGCTGTAAATTAAAAATGTTTACATTTATTACCGATGTTGCAAAATAGTAATAATTGATGAAAAAAAGGCAAAATAATCAAATTTTTGGTAAATTTTTTTCAAATATTTTAATAGCTCCGAGGGCATTTTAATTTTGGTAAAAAAATCTTTAGAGCATAATAAAATTGCACACCAAATTTCATTAAAATCGGTTCCATAGTTTTCGCAAATTAATATGAAAATTTTGAAAAAAAATTTTCGAATTTTCAAAATGTTGCACAGCGTCAAATAAATAATTTTTTCTCATAGAAAAGACCGCTCAACCTTTCAAATGGTTTTTGAAAAATTGAAATCGGTTGATTAGGACAGCCACAGTAAATTTTTACCGTTAACAATCTTTTTTGTAAACAGTTAGATTACATTTATCAATATGCAATTTAGTTTTTTTTCAAAAGTTATAATATAAAATACAACTTTTTCTTAATTTTATCTGTATTTAACAAAAAAATTAATTTCCAAATAAAAAAAATTTTATTTGTTTAAACAAAAATTATTTAAATAATTGTAATAATTATAACTAAATATATTCATATTGAGAGTCTTGAAATATATACGTAAACAAATTTTTTCATTGAAAAAATTCAATATTATATACAGTATATTTAATGCACCAATAATATACTTTGTTTAAATCAAAATATGTGCAAATTAGACAGTTGGCATTACGATATTCGAATTCCTTGGCTCGCGAGATATCCGATTAAAAAAAGATAGAAATTGGTCCATTAGAAGCCAAGATAATGCAATTTTTTTCGTACCTTCGCATTTTGAACCTCCGAATTCAGTCTCGGAGCGAAAGCCCCTTTCCCCACTTTTCGTGTTTTGAGTCACTTTTCGCGCGTGCGAGCGGCAGCTTTTGCAATGATTTATCTATGTTGCCCGCCGATAACTTATGGATATAAAATTTTTTTCCAGTTTAGAACTCATAAAAACGAAGTCAATGGATCAAAGATTATTGCTAAATTGTTTATAAATTAACGGTAAATGCCGATAAACTTTGACCGCTTATATCTGGAGAACCAATAAACGGAATTTAACTTTCTTTTTTAAAGAAGCGTCTTTCGGAGTACTTTAAAATTATAATTTTTGAAAAAACTAAATTGCAAATTGATAAATGTAATCTAATTGTTTAAAAATAAAAAAGAAGAGTGTTAACTTTAAAAATTTACTGTGGCCGTCCTAATCAACCGATTTCAATTTTTCAAAAACCATTTGAGCGGTCTTTTCTATATAAAAAAATTTCAAGTATCTAGATGCTTTATTTGAGACTGTGCAACATTTTGAAAATTCGAAATTTTTTTTTCAAAATTTTATTTTGCGAAAACTATCGAACCGATTATAATGAAATTTGGTGTGATGTTTCTTTTACCAAAATTAGACTGCCCTCGGAGCAATTAAAATATTAAAAAAAAATTGTCCAATAAACTTGATTATTTTTTCTTTTTTCCATCTTTTTTGCAACATCGGTAATTTAAATATTTTTAACTTGCAGTATATTGTACAAAATTCAATTTTAAAACTTTTTTCCTCTTCAATATTCTTCCAAAATGCATAGGTTCCAAGATATAAGTAAAAAACTCAGATAAAATAAAAATTTAAACATTTTTGCAATTTTGAAAATGTTCCGGACCTCGCCCAGATCTAGGGAGCTACACTTTTATTAAGTGAGTTGTACTGAAGGAGTTCCAGAAAAAATTAGCTTGCCCCCTCTTACATCGAAGAAGTGGGATATTTCGAGAGTGGTCTAAATATTCTGAAATATATTTAAAATAATCACAGTCCATGTTTTCAAGAGGAACGCTGTCTAGGCAAACTGTTATTTAATTAATTTGATCTGAATAATTAATAGAAATACACTTCTACAAAGAAGGAGGTAATGGATTCTTGAATATTTTAACATGGCAGAGGCAGAAATTATTATCTGTATCATTAAACATAAATTAAGATTTTTTCCTTTTAATACCATTAGAAGATATTGGAAGATATAAACAAAATAAATCATTCTCTGTAATAAATACAAATGAATACGTCTAAGTAAGTTGGATACTGTGAAAAGAATTACATTCATCAGTTTTTGTGAGAAGGAAGAACCTCTGATTAAAAAAGAACTCGTTTAATAAATAGCCCACTTTAAAAAGAATGAACGGCGAGGCGAAAAGTTACGGTTGTTACACAAAAAACGAAAGGGGTGGTTTATAAGTAGATAAGCAAATTACTCATTCCTTAAAATTTCCGCATAAAGACTTGAAAATTCTCTCTATTGAACAAATTGTTTGGTATTTTAACCTGATTTAGTACAAAAGTACCACAGCTTCAGTTATTAAAAATATTGGATTGGTATGTAATAATCGACGTTTTTTTTATTGGTTTTGTTCAACAAAAAAACATTAAATAAAATAATAGATATTATAAAATCATTATTCTGGAGCATACTCACCACCAACGTCAATAACTGATTCCCGTTTCGTTTGCTTGGCAGAAGGTCGATTCCACGAACGAAGAAATCACGATTCTTGGAAGCAATCCACGCTTTGACATCGGTCACCAATCCATCCAAATCATAATAAACTTTGGTTGCTTGCCAGTTTTTCAACGAGTGATTGACGTGAAGAGCAACAACGATTCCTCTGCAATGACGAGATTCTTCAGAAACAGTGTTTGCTATTTTGAGACGACGGACCATCGTGGAATAGTCAGAAAAGTTTGATCGTTAAAATCTGATGGTCGTTCTCTTCCTGGATCATTAATGAGGCTTGTGTCATCGTATTGGTGATTAAACCATGTATATACTGTCTTACGTTCAATTGTCCCTTCACCAAAAAGTTCATTGAGATTGCGAAACGACCGCGCTGCTGTCCAACCTTTGTCGATGTGGTAGATAACGAATATAAATATGAATACCCACACGCATTTTTGGTCACCAAAACAGTAAAAAAAGATAGTACATAAACAAATTATAGCAAAACATCAATAACATAAAAAATGAACGCACGATAATTTTGTGCTGCTGAATTCGATTTTTCGTTTGTAGAGTTATTACATAATTAAATTTACAAGTATTTTAAATTATGTGGGAACTCACCATTTCATTTATATGTTTGTATCTTAGAACTCGTAATACAATGCAATATTCTGAGAATACTTTCCATTTTATAGTAATACAAAAGTATATAAGACGTGTCTAAACAATGTTAAATCGAATATTTAAATGCAAATAAGTACTGATTCCACAGAGTTACAATAACCGTGGAAGATGTGATAGATCGTAATTTGATATGTAGTATTTCTTCAAAAGTGTATTTGTTCCACATTAAGCTACAACTATCACAGCACATGCACTATATTAATAACAAAGAGACAATTTATAACCTTTTTTATGTGATTATTATAACCCACTGCTGGATAGGCTAATGTAACCTCAAACAAGCGCATGCGTTAGCCGAAAGGGCGAACATTGTTTTCAAATTGCATCTTTCTTGAGTCATATGTGAATATTTTTTCAACATAGTACACTGAAATTTGATAGTGAAGATAGAGAGACACGCTTTCTTATCGTACCGTTTCCATTTCGTGCGTATCATTGGTAGCTTAATTATGTTGCTGTTATGTGTAATAGTTTACTTCGTTTAAATATACAAAGTGTCGTAGTATAGTTACCTAAACTAAACTTAACAAAGAGATTCACAAACTAAACAAAGTACTTTAAAAAAAACAGTAACAAATACATTTTATTAAAAACCTGAAATTATTTTAAAAGATAATTCAAATCTATCACATTGGCAAGTATTTTTATTTGTTTTTTGTTACGGGATTTTATAAAACATCAAATGTAAATTTAAAACATAAATCGGTTTTATTTATAATTTAGTAACTAAGTCTATCCCCGTACTAACAAAGGGCTCAACACTGAACCCTGAGGAACCCCAGATAAAGCAGTAAATTATTTCGTTGGATGATTATGGGACACTGGGTATAAATACAGATATGGTAACGTAAACGAACAGATTTGATTTTTGGATTTACATTTTTTTTATAAAATTTAGGAGAAATGTAATTAATACTTCTATTCTAAAGCACTAAGCTGAAAACATTTCAATCGATTTGTCTTTGAAACAAATCCCGTTCCTAATGAATCAAACAGACAAATCCTGCTGTTGAACTACATTCACCCCAAAGAGCATCAAGACTGGTGCTATATAGACACTATAAATCTCAGAAAATAAATGATACCCATGAATAAATTTTTAAACATCTTTTTTTTAAGTTGGAATAAAAATATTTTAGCGCACTGTGTTTAATATAAAAGCTAGAGTAATCCCCGATGATAAAGGGTACGCATTTAGAAAGAAGTAAATACCCGCAATGACTCAGTTTTATTCTTTCTTTTAAGGAGTTTGTTATTCGATTAAAAATGTTACGTTGAGCGCAAAGAAATTGATTGATAATAACTATTGCTACAAATTGTTCGATGTCGATCTAGGTTAATCTCTCCAACGCTCTATGCAATCTAGGGATATTACTATCCGACGAATTCCGATGTAAACCCCATTAACCAACCAGTAATGAAATCAAAATTCTGTTATTAAAGTGTTTTTATAATTTCGGGTACTTGGCCCCGACAACAATTATTGTTTGCTTCCACAGGAAATAAATGATTCAATTACACCTACCATCAAACTTAATACACCAATGAAAATGAACTACAAATTTAACATTTAACATGCGAATGTGAAAGATAGACGCTTCAAATGCATCGTCTTGTTTAGGGGCGAATCCAGGATTTGTTTATATAGTTCGGACCGACGCGACGCGTAAGTGAAGAATCGATGCTTTGGATTTAACAGAGTCAAACCACGTAATTTAATGGAGATTCTGTAATTGTTTAGGGAGGAATTCCCTTGATGGTTAGAACAGAATTTCTCTCTACGTGGAGGCTCCTTAAATAGTGCACGATACACTGAGGATATTTCATCCGAGCATATTATTTCTTTCGCTCCTTATAGAGTCAATTTTCCATTAATGCAAAATAACGCAAGACCGCATGCCGCTCGTGCAGTATAGAAATATTTGCATGAGATGGATATTGAGCCCCGACACTAGCCTGTGCGTAATCCAGATTTCAGTTCTATAAAACATTTGTTGGACAAAAAGGGGGGTAGACAAATGAAACTCTTAACATTTACCTGTCTCTCTTGACGACATTGACAACATACTGAGATAAATATGAAATGACATTGGTCAAAAAAATATTAAATAATATTTCGAGTATGAGTCGTATATCTGAAGCTGTTATTAAGCAATATTGATTTTCTCCTTTGGTATTATTGAACTTGTCCTCTCTCCATGTCATACATCTTAATTTTTTTTAATATTTACTGGTGTGCTTACGTTTGGCGGAGTATGATCTGGATTAAGCATGCAATATTGTCAGTTCTGAGTTACAAACTGTAAGGCAATTATCTGATGAACATAATTTAAAATTAAATTCTTGCAAATCAAAAATAATTTATTTTTGGTACCTACTAAGAAAAAGGTACAGTTATTAAAACTCAACTAATATTATAATTGATGGTATTCCAATTCCTATTACTGACAGTGTGAAAAATCTGGGAGTTACTTAGGATTCAATCAGCATGTGAAAACATTACTCCAAAAATCTTATTTCTCGCTTAGATCAATTTATAGTAGTCGTCATATTCTGAATAAAAAAACTTAAAATTATGTTATGTGAGTCACTTGTTCTCTCCTATTTTAATTACTGTGATTATGTCTATGGTCCATGCCTTAGTGTACAAGAAAATAATAGAATTCAAAATGTTCAAAATTCATGTTGTCGACTTGTACATGGATTAAGAAAATTTGATCATATTTGTCACAAAATTTGTAGAAATCAAGTGGCTCAACATGGAGAATCGTCAACGTCACCATCTTGGCAATCTTGTGCATAAAATTTTAACCATTCTTTCTTATCATTCATTATAAACCAAATTTGTTTAACGGTCTAATGTTCATTCGAGGAATATCCAATTTAAAAATACTTTTACAATGCTACATCATCATAGTGCCCTATTTAAAAGATGTTTTACTTATAATTCTATCACTTTATACAATTCTCTTCCTGATAATTTTAAAATTTTAGCATTAACAAATTCAAGTATAAATTTGAATCCTATCTATTGAGTGGACAGCTGATTTTATAGTTTATAGTTGAGGATTTTTATTTAAAACTGTTGATTATTGTTAGGTAATTGTATTTTATTTTAATTGTTATTGATTCTTTTCTGAGCGATTGTCTCTTTTTTTTATGTATTTTGAAATTACATGCTATCGCATACATATGGTTGAGTGTGAAAAGCTTTTGCTAGACTTCGCCATGAGTTTGCGAATTTTTCCCTTTATTTTTTTCTATTACTTTATTTTTATATTTACATTATCTACTTCTAATAAAGACGATTTATCTCTTTAACTTTTCCGTATTCCTATAAGCCCGTAAACTGTTATCTGATCAATTTCGATCAACTCTCAAAGTACTATATGACACACTGGTCTGGTCCATAACCCAGTCAACTTTTTTTTTTGCGGCACTGTATTATCTTTAATCGAGTCCTTGCTCTTTGTACCTCCTAAAATAAGAACCCTGTATATTTGTTTTCTTGTGTTTTAGTGCTATAAGTTGCGTTGGTAAACAAGCGTCTAAAAAAGAGAAACAAAATTTATATTTATTGTAAACACAATTAATTTTCAGCTTATTAAATTAACGTGATAGGTATTTTAAGAATGACATTTTCTTTTGCTTTGTAGTTGCTGCGGAAAGAGAAATAAAAGTTCCTTTAGAGAAACAGAAATAAAAACATATTCTTGGTTACGGAGACCTAATGAATGAGGAATGCAGAGGGAGAATATATCATATTTAATAAAAACATGTTTTTATATTTCGTACGAGCTCGAGTGTTTGTTTTTATATTGCCACATATATGTTTACTCCTCATTCTAGAATTATTCTTTATATACATACACTCTTTGTAAAAAATATTTTTAAGAGTGCGATTTCATGTATATATTATGTATATATTGTCCCAAAAATGTCCATTGGGCGTAGGTACGTCTAATGAAAATCATAATTCAAGAATTGACGTTCACTGTACGAATATTTTAATACACCTTAGAGACATCATTAGAATGTCCCTAATTGGTACAGAATGTTCATTCATGGACTATTGGTGGATGTTCCAATTGCACTAAAAATGGATGTCCTAAAAACGTTTATCGTCCTAATATCTACCAATAAACGTAGGTATTACTATTTAGTCCACAATGTGGATGGAGCTAATTTCTGACTTAAATTGAAAAAATAAGCCAGCAAGACATCTTCATTTACGCCTTTCACTCATTCTTGGATTTTCCAATCTTGAAATTCCTTCAGTTCTTTATTGTATATAGATTTTGATTTCTCCGGAATGATGCCTGCAGTATGCCTTTCATTAGCTTTTTCCAAAATTTCAGATGGAATTTCCGCATTTTCCATTTTTTTCATTCTTGGTTTTAGGATTCAACGTGACTTCAACACAAAAAATATTGTTTGTTTACTGACAACTGTTTGGTTACAGACACAATTAATTTAAGTTGACACTGCCATCCTTTGTAATATTTAAAAATACAATCATTTTGTTAAATTACTTTTTCTGACATTGACAACTTGAAATTTTAAAATACTTTTTATACGACAGCCTTGCAAAAGGAGGTTTTGCGCACGGAAAACACGCTCTGAAAACGGTATTTTGCACACGCCGTGTGCTAAACATTTTGCACACGGTTATGTCATCTTTGCACACGCGTCTCCAGATTGTGATTTTTGTTTGATGTCACCCAAATTATGCAATGTTTCAAGTTGGCTGAGTTTCATAGCAACCGTCACGGCTCCTTTATTTTGTTGATTAGATACTTCAAAAATTGTTGAATTCCCGAAGTTTGGGTGTGAAAATGTGTGATTCTGAAGAGAATTTTACAGAAAGCAAGCGAAATATGTTCGGAACTGCTGCCCACAAAATCCAGAAGCAGGTATGAAGCTGAGTTAAACCGATTTATGGACTGGCGACTAGCCAAAAATGTCCAAACTTTCTCAGAAAACGCAGTAATGGTGTATTTTGAAGAACTATCTAAGAAATATAAATCTTCGACGTTGTGGACGATTTTTTCGATGCTCAAGTCAACGTTAAGTGCCAATCACAACATAGATCTTGGAAGCTATAAAAAGTTGCAAGCGCTAATCAAACGAAAATCCGAAAACTACCCCAAAGAGGTCCCAAATCCTCACAGAAGATGATTTTTGCCGGTTTTTGACGAAAGCATCAGACGACAAATATTTACTTATCAAGGCGGTGGTGGCAGTTGGACTATCTGGGGCATGTCGAAGGGAGGAATTATGTTATCTCAAAATAGAAGACACCAAAGATTTCGGCAGTGCTATGCTGATTAAACTAAAGAATACAAAAACAAAGGTACCAAGGTGTTTTACAATTACAGGAAACATTTACACTATCTTAAAAGAGTACTGTGCTCTTCGTCCTCCTAATCTGAAGCCAGGCAGGTTTTTTTTAAACTATCAAACGGAAAATGTTCAAGCCAAAACGTTGGCATCAACAAAATTGGAAACATGGCTAGGGAAATCGCCAAGTTTTTGATGTTAGAGAATCCAGAAAGTTACACGGGACATTGTTTTCGGCGTTCATCGGCCACAATTTTAGTCAATTCTGGCTCAAATCTGCTTGCCCTCAAATCCCATGGAGGGTGGAAATCCAGTACAGTTGCCGAAGGCTACGTTGAATGACTGTTTGAGAAATAAAATGGAAGTTTCGAAAAAGATAGAGTCTTCAGTGTCTTCTGCTGCCACAGAACCAGAACAACGATCGTCTACTGGAATACAACAAGAAAACAACGACCGCACGCTGAAAAACTGCACTAAAAACACGACACCAAAAATATTCTCTATTACCGAAAACAAGGTGCACAATAATACTGCTTTTCCCAGCGTAACCTTGAAGGAATGTTCAAATGTTACCATAAATATTAAATATTAGTTTCTTTTGTTAATGCGTTAGCAATTTTCTTAATAAAAACGAGTTAAATTAAAAGTTGTATTTAATTTATTTTGTTAATGCGTTGGCAATTTTAGTAATAAAAACGATTTAAATTAAAATTTGATTTTTGTGGTCTCTGTTTGCAGTCGTATAAAAAGTATCGTAAAAAACTCGTTTGAAAACCTCTTTGCACACTCGCTCGACTTGTGGACCTCGCCTTCGGCTCGGTCCACCAATATGTCTCGCTCGTGTGCAAAGAGTCGTTTTCAAACCTTGTTGTTTAATATACTATTATGACACTCGTGTGTTACGTCATATAAGTCACTTGGGAAAACATTTCCCAGAGTGACATATATACCGTAACACACTAGTACCATGAATAACTATTAATGTGAATAATTTTCTAAAACATTACTGCCTTTACAATTTCTAATACAATTAGAAATTCGTGTGTTATCCATCTGTCAAATCTCTGTCTGGGGCTCAATTTGCTTCAGTCATCAAACCTTTTTCTATTTATAGTTATTAAGAACAATCATTGCTAAATCGTTACATTCTGTTGGTATCTGCATGCAGAGAACAACGTAAATAGGGCTTGGAATTGGCCATAGCAGCACTGTGACTTTAACCCTTAGTTCATCTTGTTTACTTCGATACAATTAACTGTCAAACAGTTTCCAAAGATAGCCGATATCACGCCTAAGGTGAATTTGCGTTTCCAGAATCCTTATTGATGCTGACTTCAGTGTGGGCTTACGTCAAACCCTATATGTGACCCCTTCTCAACCCCTGACCTGTTTGCATTGAGATTGACACTGACAAGACAAATTGATGGCGCTATTCTGAATTGAAATATCATTAAACACATACAATTTTACGAGTAGCAATTCCTCCTGCAACTAGTGGCTTAAGAACGATTCTTAACACACTAAGAACTTTATAGTATATTAATTACTCCTGACAGAATTAAATTGATTTTATACTACCAGTTTCTCTGTGCTAGTACAAAGTAGTGCTTTGTGCCAATAAGCACTAAGGACCAAATGACATTTAAAATCTGACATTTACTTTTATAGGTTATGTGTCATGCATTCTCAAAATATGTCAGTAAGTAGACATCCAAATAGCCAAATCGTTTGTTTGTCGTATTGACCAGAACAAATTGATGAAAGGAAAATGTTTTTACAAAGCGACAGAGTGGTACATTTGTCTATTTTTTTCTTAGAAACTCGATCAATATGGCAAATGTTTTTCTGTGTGTGCGTTAAATCACATGATCTGGGTGGTCAATTCTGAGCACCATAATAGGAAATGACTCATTCAGTAAATGAATTGTTTCTCGAACTGTATGGCATGAGGCACCGTCTTGTTGAAACCATATCTTGCAATTTAGGCACAAAAAACTGGATTATCATGTCGTGGTAGCGAGTACCATTAACCATTATTGCTTGACCAGCCGCATTTTTGAAGAAGGATGATACGATGATGCCTTCAGACCAAAATCTGCACCAAACAGTGACCCGTTGTGGATACATCAGTCTACCTGAATTAATTTCATCACAGTTGGTATACCCGATGTAAGACGTAAGCGTTTTTACAAGAAGGTAAACTTGCCTCTTTGAATTTCTCATTAAAATCTGTAGATGTCATGTCTTTTATTCTTTGGTATGTGTTATATTAAATAATATTTTATCGGTGTGAGCAAAGGCTAAATTTAACGTTGCCTTGTTATCAAAATTCCACTTTACTACCTCGAACTGTTTTTAGTAGAGTGAACCGTGTATTTATCGGCTATAGCTGTGTTTGGATTTCTTTCTCCCGTAATATTTATTTTCCAATATTATACTAGGGAGACCTTGGCATTTAATAGGATTGCCTTTCACGAACAACAATTTCCGACACCGTGAGCAAAATTTACAGCCTCTTGGCAGTATCTAAAGGCAGAAAGGTTTCAGTTTGAGTGCTACAGAATTATTAACAACAGTTTTGGAAAAATGTAGTTTCATTACATTCGCACACAGAACAATCCTTAGGAGTGCGTACTTTCAGATTTATAGTACTCAATTGCAAAATATGTTTTTATTACTAGTTTATTTTAGAAGTATTAAGTTAATAAAATTTATTAATTTTAAAGTTTTACCTAAATCCTCATTAAATAAAGTTCCTTTTCTTATTTTTTTGAGACAAATATGTATAGGGTGTTTTTAAGTCCATATCATAACTTGAAATATTTATTTATTTATTAAACATCCAAACAGGCTGTGATAGCCTAGTTACATGGAGTGTAATTTATAACAAAATAATAAGAAATACTGATCAAGTAAACACAGTCGAGTTATAATGTACCTAAATAATAGTATCACTACAAAATTTAAAGTATGTACATACAGGGTGTATTTATTATCTAATTATATAGAAAACTGTAGGAAATGATCAACGAGCATATTGTAAAACAATTTATATGGGTTAGAAAAATCGAGATTAGTAAAAACGTTTATTGAATTTGCAAGTCGAAACATCGCAATGAGAGGGGCTCGGACGGAGACTCTAACGGTAGGGACATGAAACATTAACGGCGAACGGGTACGAAATGGCGGCGCATTGAAGGGTACTAACTGTAAGATATTTGGTTCATTTATCAAATCATTAACAACCTTATACAAAAACATGATCTGCGCAACTTTACGCCTAATGTCCAATGAGATTATCCCAAATTCTGTTCTAAGTTGCGAAGATCTAATGCAATTGTAATCAGGGCGCACATGATATTTTTTAAAATAAAGATATCTTAGAAATTTATTTTGAATCTTTTCAACTGAGCTCAAATAAGTTTGGGGCTGTGATTGCCAAATAATTGAAGCAAATTCAAGTTTAGATCTAACAAATGTAAAATAGAGAATTTTCAATGTTTGTATATTTGTGAAAACTGCAGTTTGTCTGATAATAAATCCTAACATTCTGTTTGCAGAATCTGTAATATATTTGACATGTTCAGAAAACGAAAGATCACTACCATATCTCAAGCCGAGATCCTTAATGTTATAAGTTCTATTTAGTAAATTACCACTCATGTAGTAATCAAACACAATGGAATTCTGTCTCCTTTTAGAACAAAAAGAAACAACATGGCACTTCTTGAAATTGAAAAGTAATTTGTTATTGACACTCCAGTTGACAATACTATCTATGTCCCTCTGTAGTGCCACACAATCTCTAACGGTTTCAATTTTTCTATAAAATTTTAAATCATCAGCATAAAGTAGACATTTCGAATGCTCACAAACCATTGGAAGGTCATTAATAAACAATAAAAACAATAATGGTCCCAAGTTTGAACCCTGAGGCACCCCAGAATTGGCGTGATATTTGCCTGAAGTGTTTCCATTGTGTTCAACAACAAAATATCTGTTCTGTAAATAACTCTTAAATAAATTTAAAGTGTTTGGCGAAATACAATGTCTATGAAGCTTTCTAAGTAATAAATCATGATTAACTTTGTCAAACGCTTTTGTAAAATCAGTATAGATCGCATCAATTTGATGTTTTTCCTCAAATGCCCCATATATATCATTAGTAAATAAAAGTAAATTAGTATTTATTGACTTTTTTGCAACAAATCCATGTTGCTGTGTTGAAATATTTTTCTCCACATGCTGATACAGTTTTGTATAGATAATATGTTCAAATAATTTGGCTGGGGCACACAAAATTGCAATTCCTCTATAATTTGCCACATTCGATTTTTCCCCACTTTTGTGAATTGGAGTATATTTGGCCAACTTCCACAAGTCCGGAAAATTCCCTGATTGTATAATTAAATTATAAATATGAGTTAAAGGTGGTCTTACCCATTCTTGACAGCCTTTTAAAATATAAGGTGGTATACCATCACTACCAGCTGCTTTCTTTGGTTTTAATTTTTTTACTGCCAAATCATAATCTAAGTAATCAATTGTGCTCAAATTTAAAAAGTTATTATGATAAACCTCAGTATTCTCTGGAAAATTAGTGGTATATGAAGATTTATTATTATCATAGATAGAGGAGAAAAACTGTGCGAAACCCTCAGCCGTTTCACTTTCATCAATATGTTTATTATTAAATTCGTACGTTTGAACATTGTAATTGCTGTTACCTCGTCTTTTATCAACAAATGACCAAAAATACCTAGAGTCAGAACTAATTTTATTTTCTATGTCACGGATATAATTTTGATGAGCTGCACGAATCATAGATTTTAATTTCCTTCTTACTTCGATGTATTTTTGCATAAATGTATCTGAAGAAGTTTTTTTCTTCCTATATACATTCTTATCTTTTAACAATTTTTTTATATCATTAGTAAACCATATAGGGTATTTTTTAAAGTTAGGATTAAATTTATATTTAGGTACACATTGTGCAAATATTGAATTTATAATTTCATAAAACAGCTTTAAGGCTATATCCACATTGTTACTGTTCAAAACCCCCTCCCAATTAGTGTCTCTAATACTTTGACTAAGTAATAAAAAATTAGCGTTCTTAAAGTTATATTTGTAATTCGTATCCTTAGTTGGGTTTTTTCCTATGCTCCCTTTTAAATCAATACTTATACCTAAAGCTGGATGGTAACTATCTTCATTAATAATAGGCATAGAATCGCGAAAAACTCTACATTCATTCATATTATCTGTATAACCCAGTACAAGGTCAAGGGTTCTGCCTTGAAAATTTGTAACATTATTATATTGCTTAAATGAATTAAACATTAAAAATTCATTTAATATATTTAATTTTTGGTTTCCATTATCTAAAATTCCATCTATTCCTCTGGCACCAGGAATATTAAAATCTCCAAATATATAAACATTATTTGAGCTCAATTTATCTTGAACAAAATTAAAAAAATCTGTATATACATTTAAATTGGCAGCAGGTGGTATGTAAACAGCCATTATACAAAACTTGATATTACCTTTAATTCTGATATCAATTATTAATGTTTCAAATTCGGACCTCTTTTTATGAACATGTAATAATACCTTAAACTCTTTACCAAGTGCTATCAGTACCCCTCCACCGCGAGACTTCTTAGTTAATTCCAAATCCCTATCACATCTGTAAACATTATATGTGTCAATATCAAGTAACTCTCCATCCGAGATATCCTCACTCAACCATGTCTCCACTGCCACAATGACATCATAATGACGATCAATAGAATTGTTATAAAAATTATTAGTCTTCGTCCTCAGGCCCCTACAGTCATCATAATATCATCAAGACAAACACTCTAAATAATCCTGGAGAGTAAGGGTGTCTCAAACTCGATAGTATGGGCCTATTGTGAGGATACAAAAAATTTAAATAAAATTTGGGTCACGTGGTGTTACTGGGATGAGGTAAGCTCCATTTTCAATCGAAAGAATTATCTTTGGTATTTGACAAAAACGACAAATGACGTCATCAAGTATATATTTTCCAGAAACGTACTCAAATTTCTTTCCTGTTAAAAAGCTCTATTTTTTCTAATAAACTTTCATTAAAGAAATTTTTCTGTATTACTACGGGTTTAAAAGTTATAAGCACTATCCTCCTAAAGAGTCTCAAAAGAAATATCTACCTAAAAATCACATTAGCGGTGGAAGGATCGAGTAGTCGTTAAAAATATTGCTGCACAATTCTGGCATTGTGCAGCAATATAAACCATAGGTTTCTCCTTAGCTGCAAATGCACATTCTCCAGAAGTGCAGGAAAATTTAGGTAACTTACGTTATTCAATGCATCTTCATAGAAATAAGGTCCAATTACCGATGATGCCGCACCATACATTTACTCCTTGGTTTTGGACTGGATTTACAATGTGGGGATTTTTAATGGACCAGTATTGTTTGTTGCACTTACTTGGTAAACCATTACTAACGAACCGACTTTCGCCCGTCCAAAGAACGTGCCGAAAAAGCTTCTGATCAACAGTTTCTACATTTACTACAATTTGAGCCATAAAATTAAGTATGTTTTCAATGTGACACTCAGGCAAATACTCCAAATTGTGAATTTTGTAGTCATGATACCCATTGGTCTTAAAAATTCGTTGAACGGCTAATTTATCCAAATTCAATTCCCGGCTAGCTTGTCGATAGAATTTCGTAGATTTTGTTCGAAATACTGTAACAGTCTAGCTATATTAACATTGTTTCTTACCCTTCGGTCAATTATTTGATTCTTCCGAACAGAAAATGCATCTTCAATACGCCGCTAGGTCGCTTCCAATCTTGTAAAGGTTCTATGATGAGGAATGAGGCACTCTAGATATATTTTGTGACTCGCCGTAAATTAGCAACATATCAAGTTTTTCTGAATAAGAAAACATATCGTAAGCACATGAGTTATACGTTTGACATTCGTATTGAGTAATGACAAGTATTTTGTGACATTTATGCACTTTAAACAACGAACATTCAATTATTTTCCAACGACTACTTGATCCTTCCACCGCTAATGTAATTTTTAGGTGGTATTTCTGTTGAAACTCTTTGGGACGATATTGCTTATAACTTTTAAACGGGTAGTAATACAGAAAAATTTCTCTAATAAAAGGTTATTAGAAAAAAGAGAGCTTTTTAACAGGAAAAAGATTTGGGTATGTTTCTGGAAAAAATATAATGCAACGTAAAATTTTGCGTGAAACAGGAAAACTTTCACAGAAACGTTTCAACTGTCCAAACAAGCTTACGGAGATGATGCTCTGGGTCGTAAGCAATGTTACGAATGGTTTCCATGATTTAAAAGTTGTCGTCAGTCAATTTTTTTAATTTTAACTGGAATTAAATTAACTTTCCGATAAGGCTAGTAAGCCCTTTCGAAATTTAATTAAAAAATAAGAATTTTTATTTAAAACAATAATCGTGATGTCAGAGCTCAAAAACGGTTTAACGAAAAATATTAAAAAAAAATATTAAAAATGGATGTGGTCTTTTCAAAAAACGAAAGTCGCCCTGTCTCGGCGTTTTTCGAAAAAAATATATTTTTTCCAATATTTCTTTACATGCTACACACTTCGAACTGAAATTTTAGAAAAACGTTGAGTTGCATCTGACGCAGAATGTTCATAAGAATAAGAACACTTGCGACAAAATATCATTGAAGTATCGAGTAACATTAATCATTTAACACCTAAAGACAGTGTGCACTGAACTTATTAAAAAAAAGGAAGGTGCAGGAAACTAACACGCTTCCACGCCAAGAAAGATTAATAACGCTTCCTCAACAAAAAAAGTAGAAAGATGCATTAGAGTTTTGCAATTTTATTTATAAGGAAACTGAGAACATAATGCGGTTCATCAGTTTTTACTAGATCCGAGATATTTATTTTATCCCATACTTCTAATAACGTTATCTCTTCGGTGTTGTCGTCTACTAGCTACCAGAAATTTACGAAAGGCAAGCTACGAATAGCGTATTCATTGTACGAGGCAAAGTCAAAAAATAACCTTAATGAGATGCTCATGTTCTGAAACTGTAAACGTATACACACGCTGTCAATAATTGATGTGAGTGAACACATTAAAAATAGTGAGGGAGTTCGGTGGGTGAATTATTGAGTATATTTTCACTTAGTATTGTACATTTTGACAATTTTACTCGTTTATGACAACATACGAATTAAAATTGATGTTCCTATTAAAACGTTGACAAACATACTCTAAAACATCTACCTACTTATGAGCGAAAGTTTCCATATACCGCATTCAGCAGTTTTTTCTTTGACAAGTTTGCGACACTGTTTATCCTCCCCACCTAATGCACATTAGGTAGATTATTTGTTGTCGAGACAAGACCAAAATTTCAATGTTGTACATAGTAGGGTTGTGTTGAATATAACAACTAACTTCCAGCACTTTGGATCCGGATTCAAATTCAGTTAACTATATGAACTACATATTAGATTGTAAGCAAGTACGTAATGTATATGGTTGGGGAAAAAGCAATGGCTTTTTCAAATTTAAAATATTTTATTTTTAACTACAATTATCAATAGGCTAATTAGTGATTCATCCTCCCAACGTTCAACAAGTTTCTCGATGCCTCTTCTGTAGAAATCCTCCGGTTTTGACTCGAAAAACTCATCCAACCAAACTCTCAACTCATTGTCGTTGTTAAAAAAAGCCGCGTAAGGAGTTTAACAAAGAGCGGAAGAGGTGGAATCAGAAGCCGCGAAATCAGGAGAGTAAAGTGGATGGGGCAGATCTTCCCAATTCAACTCCCGAATGACCGTTTTGGTCATATTGGTGATATATTGTCGCACATTGTCATGTCTTTTTGTTGAATAGTCGCATGCAGTCTTCGTAGTTGTTGGAAATAGAGTTCTGTGTTCGTAATAAAGAAGCCCTTTCCAATCCTGCCAGACGCATAGCATTGTCTTTTGAGGTTGAAGTTCTGGTCTTATTTGCGGAGTTGCTTTATTTTGTGGGGCTTAACGTACAGACACTATTTTTCATCAACAATGACAATACGATGAAGAAAACGTGCCTTATGATCAATGACGACGATGCAACCAGCAGCAATTTCGGAGCGTCGATTCTTATTGTTTTCGTTCAAAACATGTGGGACCCAAGCGCTGAGTCATTGAACTTTTCCCATTGATTGCAGGTGGTTTGCTACTGTTTTGTGACCACATCCCTTGTCCTGAGCCAATTTCCTTGTTGAAAATGATCGATTTTATCAACTTGACATTCCATTTCCAATGAATGAAAATTCACAATAATTAAATCTAACGAAGCAACAAAAAACACTATATGATACAGCAACATGTACATACGATATTTATTTCAATTTTTACTATCGTTTGAACCATAGTTTTTTTTTCTATAAAATTTATGAAAAGTTAAAGATTATATCTTTTATTTGTTTTACGTGAAACAGCTTCTACTACTATCACTGACTATCACCAAAAACTGACGTAGTTAGAAAGTGTCTAACACAAATGGCAATTTTACCACATGAAAGTAATTTCTGCTGCGTTTTGGTAACGTATTTTTCGTTTAAAATGTATGTTGCTTTTACTTTTTGGTTATTTTACGTCAGTCTATTTCTGCTATAGGAAACGAGCAATCCTAACCTAGAAATTTTGCCGAACCCCCACTTTTACTTGCCAACATTGGTTAGACAAGGTATCAACGGTTTTCCATCCTTTCCTAGGGATGGTATGTCTTTTGTGTACAAACGTCGCCTAAATTTGTATAGCCTAGAAGGTGGATGAGCATCGCAAGCCTGCCCTGGATGGTCATCAATCCAAGTACTAACCACGATCAGTACCTTGACTTTTCATGTCAATGCCATGTATGGTCGCTAGGCTGCATTTGCCTGTTTTTAAATTTTCTGTTACTCCAATGTATCCTCTTGTAGTACAGATCACCAACAAGTTACCAACTAGTTACAACTAGTTTACAGTCACAACTACCTGGCTGAGTCACGGTAATTGTTTCATATTATTGGGAAAATGACTTTAAAGCCACATTTTAGTGAAATCCATTGTCATAACTACAGTTTAATAGCGACATTTCAGTAGAAGTTAAAGTAAAAGGCAATTTACATGTTAGCGAGTAGTTTTTACGATTCCCAGCAGGTCTATACTGTAATTTACTGCATATGGCACATTTATAGTAATTTTGACATTCTGATCACTCTACATAAAAGTCGATAAAGTATTTTCTCGTTCAGTAGAATCTTATTCTCTATAAGAATCCTAGCCACAACTTGCAATGATTTTGCTACTGTATGTGCTAGTTGGTGTGAAAAGTTCAGTTCATTTTTAACTAAGAATAACTAATTAAAAAATTGATACCTATTTACAATTAATATTTGAGAATATCCGAACGTACCTTCACCGAAGAGCAGTTTGTAAGGCAACACATAGCACGGAAAACTTATTGGGATGCTATCCATCAACGCCTAGTGCACCTTATATTGAGACAAGCTCCAAGGCGATTAAATGTATCTACTTAACAAGATATATGGCAAACACTTTTGAGTCAAGGTAACGGAAATTTCAGTGAGGAACTTATCGATTTAGCAAGTTTCATGTTACGTGAAATATTACAGGCTTGGTTATAAATTGCAGCGCTATAAATATTAATGTAATGTTTCAGTGATTTAATAAATTTCAGAGGGGAGCATTGGCTAAAAAGTGTACACCTACATACTTTTTTCGAAATATATCCCGCAATTTCCCCCTAAAATATTGAAAATCCTTAGTAAACCCTTCCACATCACAGAAATTCTTCGAATAATTAATTCTCTGTTATTCCTTATACACCTCTTATATTTTTATTTACATATTTATAAAATATCCTGTAAATAAATGTTTCTTTTACGATAAAAAAAATGTTTTGATAGGGCCTATCTTCCTACCGGGAAATCTGCATGGAAACATGTATCTGAATCTACTGGAAACGAATATGTACCTGATGATTGTGGAAATATTGGAAAATGACAACGCTTTGCCAGAAGAAGATGTGTAGTTTCAGCAGGATGGTGCTACACCACATTACGCCGTAGCTGTGCGTGATTTTCTTAATCAGAATTTTCCAAATCACTGGATAGGACGCAGATGTTCAATTGGGTGGCCTTCCAGTTCGCCAGATCTAACGTCCTTAGACTTTTTTCTATAGGGACATTTAATGTAGAAAATGTATGCAACACGACCGAACTTACTTGAGGAGCTTCGTTGGCAAATTGTTGAATAATGTCATTAGAAAACGCCCGAAACGCTTCAAAATGTTCGTTCGGAAGTGGAGCAAAGATTTTATTATTGTATGAAAGCGGAAGGAAACCAATTTGCATTAATGAGAAATTGATAGACAAATAAAGATGTTTTTCACATTTTCTTGCGACACTTATGCCAAAAAAATTTCGTGATAAAATCGATACATCTCTTCAACTTACGAACATGGCATAAGTGAGAAATACGTCGCTGTACACATTATTTTTTTGAAAAGGAAAATCGAATTTTCACAAAGGTGTCCCGCAGCCCATCTTTTAAATTTAGTTTATTGTACTTGTCTCTCGGTTACCTTTCAGTACTCTCAGAGGCATAAACGAGAAAGACGTCGTCGAACTTCAGTCTAATATCTCCCGGTCTATATATTAAATTGGTTCAACACAAACATACAGTTAATTTTATCATTAAACAAATTGAATATAAATATTGCTGATGAATATATACTTCTACATTACAATATTCTAAACTTAAATTCGCTTAATAAATATCATATAATATGTCATAGTCGCTAATATAATATTTTCTATAATATGGACATTTCAGAATTTTTTTTGCACTTGTTCAGTTTGATTTTCGTACACTTTATATAGGGGCAACTAAATGCATATTCTAAATTAATATTAGATAAACAAATTTTTAATTTTTCTTTAGGCAAGCGACATGAACTTTATATTGTGAAGCCCAACATATGAAAAGCTCATAATATGGTCATTTATATAATTACTAAAGTTTAGTTAAAAATCCAACAGTATACCAAAGTCTTTAACTTTGCTTTTAGCATGGACTAACGATTTATTTATATTATAGTTACATATGACTTTATCAACTTTATAGGAAAACGTAATAGGAAAACTACATTAAAAGATAAGGAAGTTTGTTTCCTGACTATTAAAATACATTATCTAAATCTTTTTTTCAAAAAGTAACAATTAATGGTTCACTTGTCTTGTGAATTTTAAATCTGCGAATAGCTGGACAGTGTGAACACTACACCACATATGCCAAGTCATTTACAATAGGTACAACAATAACAGTCCCAAATTGGACCCCTGTGGTACCCGTGATAAGGTAAAAAAGTTGACAGATTCTTCGCCTCTATATACGACAAACTATTTTCGATTTTTTAAATATGACACTTAATTGTAGTAAATTACCTGAAAAGTCAATTTCATAAAGTTCTGTCGTGTTTAACTTTATCATACGTTTTAGTAAAATCTGTAACTATAGCAGCCACCTGACCATTGTGAACAGCCACATTAATTACAGTCTGAGTAAATAAAACATATCAGATTATTGGTAATAGCTTTATTTGACATAAATCCACGTTATAGATCTTTTACAAGTGATTTAACATGAGAATATATATATATATATATATATATATATATATATATATATATATATATATATATATATATATATATATATATATATATATATATATATATATATATATATATATATATATATATATATATATATATATATATATATATATATATATATATATATATATATATATATATATATATATATATATATATATATATATATATATATATATATATATATATATATATATATATATATATATATATATATATATATATATATATATATATATATATATATATATATATATATATATATATATATATATATATATATATATATATATATATATATATATATATATATATATATATATATATATATATATATATATATATATATATATATATATATATATATATATATATATATATATATATATATATATATATATATATATATATATATATATATATATATATATATATATATATATATATATATATATATATATATATATATATATATATATATATATATATATATATATATATATATATATATATATATATATATATATATATATATATATATATATATATATATATATATATATATATATATATATATATATATATATATATATATATATATATATATATATATATATATATATATATATATATATATATATATATATATATATATATATATATATATATATATATATATATATATATATATATATATATATATATATATATATATATATATATATATATATATATATATATATATATATATATATATATATATATATATATATATATATATATATATATATATATATATATATATATATATATATATATATATATATATATATATATATATATATATATATATATATATATATATATATATATATATATATATATATATATATATATATATATATATATATATATATATATATATATATATATATATATATATATATATATATATATATATATATATATATATATATATATATATATATATATATATATATATATATATATATATATATATATATATATATATATATATATATATATATATATATATATATATATATATATATATATATATATATATATATATATATATATATATATATATATATATATATATATATATATATATATATATATATATATATATATATATATATATATATATATATATATATATATATATATATATATATATATATATATATATATATATATATATATATATATATATATATATATATATATATATATATATATATATATATATATATATATATATATATATATATATATATATATATATATATATATATATATATATATATATATATATATATATATATATATATATATATATATATATATATATATATATATATATATATATATATATATATATATATATATATATATATATATATATATATATATATATATATATATATATATATATATATATATATATATATATATATATATATATATATATATATATATATATATATATATATATATATATATATATATATATATATATATATATATATATATATATATATATATATATATATATATATATATATATATATNTATATATATTGTTTTTTATTTTTTATGATTGATGTTATATCATCATAAATGATAATAATATTCAATGTTTTATTATCTACCTAATAAACAAAAGTCGTGTTATATGAAGCTACATCTAAAGTCTGTACTACCTACTAGAAGCCCCAGAATTTCGTGTAAGTTCCAAATTACTTTTGTGAAGCAAATAGTTTTTTTTAATTATTTTTATTGCTTTGTAAACTCTCTTCAATATATTTAAAAATATCAAAACTATAAAACGGCTCTTCTTCCGAGCAAAATGATAGTTTTACTTAGAAATTCCAATGGTAATAAAAAAGACTAATCGGATTTGCAAGATACTCATTGGCTTCAAAGTTCTGAGATTTATAGCGCACTGACTCCTTGTATTTCTGCAACTGGTTAAAATATTTGTAAGTCAATTAAGCGGGTTTTTATTTTTACTTAGATGAATTAGTGGCTCATGTTTGATAACTTTAAATTAAACAATACATATTTTTTTAAAACGCTGTTATAAAAAAAAACTAAATAATTTACAGAAATGTTTTTGGAGATCTAAAATTGATACCAAATAGTCTATACAAAACTTCCTAGGACTTGAAATAAGGGAAATATAAATCATGTTATATTAATTTACTCTATAATTACATTTTAAGAATGTTGTTACTTCTATAAGGTTTGTACTACTATAGCATTCTATGACAATTTACTTCTCATAACAGATATAAAAGCCTCCAAGCCGATTTGATTTATTTCATAATAAGGCAGAATTTTAAGTAGGTTTCTCCAAGCTGTAAGTTTAGGATAAGTACTCTCATTAAATGGTATCAGAACATTGGCGTTTGAGATAGTGGTAAGTATACTAAAATCGGCGATGGACAAACTGTCACCTGCTACGTATTTATTGTGTTGCAGGAAAATTTCGATAAAACCATACGCTTCGTTCACGGCCTTCACATGTTCTTCACCAACTGGTTTCTGTCCCTTAAGAATGGATAACTAAAACGAAGGAAATAAAGATATTACTTTTCCCATAGAAAATAGAGAAGTTGCTAAAAACTTGTCAACACATAATCAGCCCTATGCTGTATGAACATTGACTTCATATCAAGGTTGAAATTATAAGAAAAAATGACATTTAGACAGACATTTCAATAAAAATGGAGGTTTACTATGCTGTAAAATACAAATTGATTGAAATTTGTCAAGGGTTTGAAATGATGTCAAGTAACCTTGAAAACTTCAAAAGTTGGTATGCACTAAAGCAGAAATTGATATAAAACTGCAGATCAAGGTTGACAAATGTCAAGAATTGTAACGGAAGTCGAAAACCTTCACGTTACGAAACTTCAAACCAATTTAATCAACAATTCTTGTTGCTCCAGCTAGGGTAGCACACATAATTTATTCCCGTGCAATATTACATAACCTGTATATCCTTTGATATGAAAATTTGGATGATTATAATGAGAAATACGTTCCCAGGCTTTCTCCTCTTATTATTTTATTATATCCGTCTGATCAATAATTATTTCCAAAAATTTTGTATATTGCGAACGGGTGGCTTTTTTTGATGGGATATATTTAAAAGTAACAAATAAGTCTAGAAATTGTTTTGTTAATTTTATGTTGTGATATTTACCGTTTATATGCAATTTATAAATTCAGAATAACAAAACTGATGATTAAGAATATTATAATAAAATTTTTGACTGATGTCACCGTTTCTGTCCATATAGATTGTTTCCATAATTACCGGTATCTCCAAAATTGAAGAACAAATCAATTTTCATTGAAATCACTTCAAGGTTGATATTAATTTCAATGTTTTTACAGCATAGGGCTGAATCTCTTGTAATAATACAGAAAAAAAGTGTATATAAAAGTTGTACAGAATCAAAAAACCTAAAGGATAAAATTAATTTGAAACACATAGGGCGATGAATGAAAACGGGACACGCCAAATATTAGTAATATTACATTTTTTAAATGGAATACCCTGTATATTTTTAGACATATGGATTTCTGAGAAAATTCTATATATGGCAATATAAACACTTTAATGTTTTAGTGCGGGGTTGCCAAGTTATGTAGAAAATTCTTCGAATTTTGGAAAAAACATGACCTGGAAGAAGTTATATTAACTTTGCAACTACTAACACTTGGAGCAAAAATATTTGTCAGAGTTATAGGCAAATGTTAGGCAAAGACTCCAATATTAGACTATAATATTAATATTATAATACCGATATTTTATACAGGGCATTTTTTATAATACGATCATTTTAAGAAAGTTCAAACTTAATTTTCTAAAATTTTTTAAGTGGAAGACCTTGTATTTTATTGTTCTATTTTATTCACATATCAATCCACTTCAACTTTTATTAAATATGTTGTTATTTTATAATAATAATAGTGGTCATTTCTTCATTTGATTTATATTTATTGTCTTCAAATTGGATTTGTGTCCTATCTGTCCTATTTATTTTATGTCCCTATTTGATTCATCTCAGTATAACTACTACATTTGAAAGTTTTTATTATTTACCTATTACTATAAAACTATGGAGGATTAGAAAAATATTTTTTTTGTAATTGCATATCTCATCCATACAACTGGTTATAATTTTCCTAATTTAATAATCTTGTCTCTATCTCTTCTTGTAATTCAAATGTCATAATTGAAAATATTCCCAGTATATATTTTTGATACTATTTACAAATACATATTTACTATACTTGAAAGAAAACTATTTTTTTCTATAATGAAAATTTATTAAAAATTCTTTAAAAATTCTCTAAAATTTTAAACGAATGTATTAAATGAAATAATTCAGATTGAACTAAATTATTTTCCTTTTCTTGCAGTTCTTTTTCTCTTATAGCTTAAATACAGGGTGTTCCGAAATTCATGCAACCAAATTTGGTCATAGATTCTTAAAACAAATTTAGGGGACCCGTATTTTTTCTTTTTGACAACTTGCGCCCTCTTTTGGAGTTACATCCCCCTGAAATCTACCAATAAGAAGTCTTTTTCATATCTCATAACCATGTTGTACGAGAATCACTAAATTTGGTACACAGAGGTTTTATAACATGTGGAATCTCACAGTGCTACGCTTTTTCGCGAGAAACTCCCTTAAGACACTTTTTCGTGGCCCCCTTGTCTTTGGAACCATAAAAATTTGGTAGCAAATTTGATTTTTTTTTTAATTATTAGTTAGCTGGCATTGAATTTAGAAACTTTTTTTGTCTCTTGACATTTTTCTCGAAAACATTGCGTTTTACGAAAAAAGTATAAAGACATAAAAAGTTTATAAATTTAATGACTTTCTCGTGGACTGACAATTTTTAAGAAATTTAAGTATGTAACCAAATTTTTTTGGCTCCAAAGACAAGGGGGCCCACGAAAAATTGTCTTAAGGTGATTCCCCGCAAAAAAACGTAGCACCATCAGATTCCACATGTCATAAAACCCCGAGGTACCAAATTTAGTGACTCTCGTACAACAGGGTTTTGAGATATAAAAAAAAGATTATCCTTAGGGGCGGATTTTGGGAGGCTGTATCTCCGAAAGAGGGGGCCACCTGGCAAAAATAAAAAATACGGGTCCCCTAAATTTGTCTTAAAAATCTGTGACCAAATTGTGTTGCATGAATTTCGGGACACCCTGTATATATATTTGAATAAATAAAATATTGATAGAAATAATTATGTTGAAAAGATAATTAATTTCTGCACAAGATGGGCCAAAAAAAATACTGAGTGTTCCATTTAAGTTAACAAAGTTATAACTGTTTGAAGTTATCAATATGTACAGTCGAAAATTAAACACTCGGTATCAGATTTTCTAATTTATGGATATTCTGTTAGGTTGTTCCATACGGGTTCTATTCACATACTGAATCTGAAATTGATAACTAATTGCTGGAATAAAATACAAAGGATCCCGCACAACCTTGCATCTGTCAAATTTTTCATAAAAATGTCAATATGTCAAAAATTATACATTTTAGGACTACGCTTGTTATACAAAGTGACCTTAAAATTTTAGTAGAATCCTAAACGGCAAAAATATATAGGGTGTTCCATTTAAAATAACGAAGATGGCGTCGACTTCCAGTATAAGGGTATGACCTTGAAAATATTTTAGTTGTGTTTCCCCACTGACTTTGATAAGTTGCCAAATTTTCAAATTTTTAAATAAGTACTTTTCCAGATATCGATCGCGGCGATTCCAAGTGGAATACACTGTATTGTATGAATCAATGTAACAGGCTGGTTCTAAATTGTTTTCCGGTATTTTTAAACAATGATATAACATTTTTCAGAATATGAATGTTTTCTGTATTCTTCAAAATATATTATTCATATTTTAAAAGCCTTTCTGGATACTAATTTATCCAGTATTATTCAAGATTCTATAGTTGGTATGTTAGATGTCAACATAATCTTACCACAGCGCAGGCATGTCTAGCGAAGAGAACACCAGAGTCAAAATGAAGTCTTTGATCAATAATTGCTCTTCTTCGCAAATCCTCCGGATATAGTGACTTATCTTTAGCGTATTTTCCTACCAGGTATGCCATAATTGCATGGCTGTCATATAGTACAAAACCATTGTCATCCAGTGTAGGTACACTGTGCAGGGGATTTAACTGAAAGAATACAAAAATATAATACTAAAAGCATTAATTGCGTACAATTATTGTGCCTAATATCATGATTTAATAATTAGGTGATATAATAACAATTAGAAATTATTATTTATAAATTTATACCGACCTAATGATAACATACTACAAAAAATGTATAATTATTATGATAAACGTGGTTCTGCTTTAGATTGGATTTTTACCTTTTTAAGATATAGAAAACAATATGTTTGCCATTACGTTCGAAAATAACGCAAGAATAAAATTTAAGCGCCTCCTTCGTTTGATGCGATCGCCAATCCTCTCCCCGCACCGTCTTGCCTACTGTTTAGCTAATAAGCCGAACGATAACGCGCGCGTGATCCTTTAATAAACTGTCTTGGAGCGAATGGAGGTGACGACTGACGACAGTGTTTTCTTTCTGGGTGTTGTTGGAAAGTTATAATTGCGTTCGATATTTTAAAGTCGCATTTTTGTTTTGTATTTGTTGTCTTTAGGTAGTCGGAACATACATAGATACTTGCAAACATACTTTTATTTCATTGAGTTTTAATAATTTGTTTTTTTCTTATTGTGAATCATTTAAAACTTCATAGTCGCATTTTTGTTTCGTGTTTGTTTTCTTTGGGTAGTTAGATACCTAACTACTTACTTATTAATTAAAATTGATAGTCCTGAACATAGGCACTTTAATTTAATTAGTTTTGTTTTCACATAGGCGTAAACAAATAAATAAATAGGTAGGTATAAATAAAAATAAAAAAATTTGCTTAAAAATTTGATAAAGGTCGTTTTTCACCCCTTGGCGCATTGGACATTATAAAACTCGTATACACGAAGCAAACGCAAAGTCAATAACTGCCGTTATTACCGGCGTCATCCGGTCCGCTGTAGCGAAATGCCGACACGGCGGCTATGATCATCCGACCGAATTATTCCTATTTAAACAAAAACTGAAAACATTTTTAATACACTTTTTCTGATTTTTTTTCCTGCTGTACTTTAGGTTAAGTGTAGTTGTTAATTGACTATTGTTATACAACCTATGTTGTTTACAACAAAATGAGTAGATAAAAAATAAATAAATAAATTTATTTGCTGTACAATACCTCTGCTGAATTTTATGTTGAGCGGTGACTGAACTTGGGTCGACGCAGGTAATCATTGTCTTAAATCTAAGAAGGTGCTTTACTATACCGATTGTATTTTTTAATCTGAAATTCAAATATCTAGAGTACCCTACGTAAAAAATGTCAATTATCAAAATTTAATAGTTCCGCGGGGACAATACATTAGTTAAAATTAGTTCCCCCTCGTAGAGTGCTTATTTCTCGAGATATTTGACAGTTTCAGATTAAAAAATACTCCCGGTATATTCGATATCGAAGAATATACAGGGTGTACCGGTACTTGATACAAAAAAGTCGAGTAAAAATACATGAGGTCAAAATAATATCAGTTATTCATATAAATTTTTTTCACACGGGCCTTCGTTAACAAGTTACGGGTCCTCAAAGGTGAAAATTAAAAAGTTATTTTTATTTAAAGTCTCTAAACTATTAACTTCAGCATGATGCAAATTTATTGATCGATAACACACGCGTACAGCTTTTTATGTTGTAAGTTAAACTTCATTATGCCCAGAACGCCAGGGACGGACTATGCCCAATGGTTAACAACTCAGAATTTTTGCATAGATGACGATCGCAATCTGCCTGCATAAAAAATAAGTTCCCTGAGGAATTTGCCAACGATAATAGCCTCGTGGTTCAACTCGGTAAAATTAACAGTTTAGGAATTATTTGTGATTTTATGCCATAGTGCACATCGAGTTGCGCCTCCACCATTTAAAAAATAATTAGTTGGATATAAATGCTATATTACAACCGTACATATTTTTAAAATAAGAGCCTAGAAAATCTTACTCGACTTTTTTGTTTCAAGTACCCTCTGTATATAAACTGGTTTGAATATAAAAGTGTAAAAAATTGGATTAATTTGAATTATTAGTTCATTGTACTGGTAAAAATTTTTTATCAATCCTCACGGACGATATTCCTAAAACACTTTGTACATTGCAATTGATATACCTGTTATGGACCAAGTGATAAATCGGGCATTATACATAATGCCCGGTCATTATGTAAAATGCCCAATGAGTGTGCAATTTGATAATAATTATTCAAATATTCAAATTGACCGGGCATTATACATATTGTCCATGACCTTTTGGGCAGAGTAATACAAACATATTTAATTACTATTTTTTTATTATTATTGTCATTTAACTTAAAATTAACTAAATGTTAAACAATTTAAATAATCAGACTCATTATTTGGATTAATTAGCAAGGACTTCTACATTATGAATCCACTAGTTTCTGCATTTAAAACTTAAGGAAAGTCATATTAAAAATATAGGTAACACAAAACATATAACATTTAAAACAAACATTTCACAACATATAGTTTTATAGAAGTTTTGACATTATTATAAAACATAAAATAAACTAAAATTTAAGCAATCAGACTCATTATTTGGCATAATTAGCATCTAATAGTTTTCTAAATATCCATGATTAATTACTAAAACACACACTAACTCCGTCCGTATTCGCTTACAATGCAAAACTAAACAAAAACAAGTTTGAAGTGCGTTTGAAGTCCGCCGCACGAGCCGCACGGTGAATGGCGCTCTCTGATTGGTCAAAGCGTGTCACGCGTGCTTCCCTCCCCGCACCGTGTAAAATTTAGCTTTCTTATCAAATTGCCCAATTGTCACGTAGCAATATAATAATGACTGTGCAATGTGATAAATAATGAAGTTTAGATAGTAATTAATCACTTAGCGCGATAGAACTAGACATTATTCATAATGCTCGCACATTATTAATAATCCCCGCATTAATCACCTGGTCCATAACATACCGAATTTATTCCAGTTATTGTTAACATAAAGAAATGATTCATAGCATATACCCTTTTTGCAATATCTCCTTTATTTTGGAAAGAGAAGTATATAACCTTACATTATTGCAATCCTAAGAAAACGTTCCATCCCATATGCAAAAATGTACATGTTATTTTGTTTAAAGAAAACACATATTTGACATCTGTCGAATCCCAAATGCAACATACAATTGTTTTTCTAAGTACTCTTTGCAAAATACAAAAATTAAAAATTATAAGGTAGTAGAACATTACCTTGAATCTAATAATAGACCAGTGCTTAAGCCTTCAAAAATGGTAAAAAGTGAAAAAAAACTATAGTAGGATGAAACCCATTGGAAAAGGAAGAGAATATAATAGAAATGAAAGGGAAAATAATTTCCGGGCGATCTGAGGTCGGGAAGGGGAAGGGGGTGAGTTTTTAAGGGTAAAAAACGGTTTATCTTGATTTCCGGAAAAACTACTAGTCTTATGGAAAAAAATTGAGTGGCAAAGTTGTAGGTAATAAAAAGATCTACAACTTTTCTATTTACACTTTTTTCACATAACCTCAAAATTTATGTGAAAAATTCAAATGAAGTTTTTGGTTTTTTATTTTTCTTTTACAAAAAAATTTTTTTTTCACGAAATTTGGTGAAAACTTACCTATTTATGTCCCAAAAACGCTGTAATTTTTTGGATTTTTACTTAATATCGAAAAAGCACCCTAATTTTCAATCGAAAATTCTCACGTCAAAATATCTGCTTTTTTAAAAACGTCGGTGGGCTTTTTCTTCGTTGAAATCTCTACTTTCTGATGGTGTAAAAAAATATATATTACTATGGTAAGTTTTCTCAGGAAATGCAAAGAAACGAAAGAAGATTCTACAACTTTCTCAAAATATTGTAGATGTCTTATTAAATATTAACTTTATTAACTTATTTGGTTGTTAATTATAATAGTATATTTCGACTTGTAATTTTTTTGTTTATCAATGTAACATGGAATCTTACGTTTTTCGAGTAATTAAAGTGTAAATTTTAATAAATAGCTCAAAATTGTACATAATGATTAGAAAAAAATTTTCGGATTCTAGTTCGTTTCTTTGCATTTCCTGAGAAAACTTACCATAGTAATGTATATATTTTTTTACACCATCAGAAAGTAGAGATTTCAACGAAGAAAAAGCCCACCGACGTTTTTAAAAAAGCAGATATTTTGACGTGAGAATTTTCGATTGAAAATTAGGGTGCTTTTTCGATATTAAGTAAAAATAAGGTGAAAAAATAAATATTTCAAATCAAAAAAATTACAGCGTGTTTGGGACATAAATAGGTAAGTTTTCACCAAATTTCGTGAAAAAAAAATTTGTTTGTAAAAGATAAAAATAAAAAACCAAAAACTTGGTTATTTGAATTTTTCACATAAATTTTGAGGTTATGTGAAAAAAGTGTAAATACAAAAGTTGTAGATCTTTTTATTACCTACAACTTTGCCATTTAACTTTTTTCCATAAGACTTGTAGTTTTTCCGGAAATCAAGGGAAACCGTTTTTTACCCTTAAAAACTCACCCCCTTCCCCTTCCCGACCTCAGATCGCCCGTAAATTATTTTTCTTTTAATTTCTGTTATATTCTTTTTCTTTTCCAATGGGTTTCATCCTACAATATTTTTTTTTGGTTTCAAAAATTATCGACCCTGGTCTATAATCTTAATATTCGAATTTAAATAGAACAAACTTCTGTGTTATCAATATTATTGAAAAGTGTTTACCTTTATGAATTCTGGATTGTGTTGCTCCCCTTTGTAAACACTAACTTGTACTAAGTCCATATCTAAGCCGATCGCCTTTGCACACATTAAGGTAGCCCTTGATGAGGGGCTCACTGGATCATAATATAATTTTGGAGCCATTAGTGAACGTCGTTAATGCAATGCTGATATAATGACAAAATATTATCGAAGCAGTGACGGACACCGAAAATATTCTGGGCAATATCAACTCTAGCTAGAGAGATACTGGACTGGATATGTCTAGCAATGATAACGGTATCACTTCAGAATTTAGTGTTGGGACTATTCGAATGTAAATTATAAAACTATTCGATTCTACCAAGGTCCCGAATGCATTCGATTCTGTTGAAAGTATTCGAGTAGTCATTTGTTCAAATACCTCGCTAGCGCGGCGCGCGTTCATATCACATACTTCTATACATATACCAAGCACTGCATATCTTTTACATTGAATGACCTTGTTCCCAAAAAGAGGAAAAGGGGGGATAAAAGTGTATATGTTGCACTTTGTCAATTTTGCGCAAGCCCTAAAATTTAGCGGATTATTTCAAATGAAATTTAATAAATTTAAAACAGAGCAAAATTACCAATTATTATTTTGTATATCTAATTATACAACTTGTTAATTGTAATCCATGAGAATTTAGATAGTGAATGTAAAATAAAATGGGTACAATAAAACGGAATCCAAAGGAGAGTACAAGTGTGTTATTTATATAAAATAGTAAACATTTTTTGAAATTTAAAATCGATACATCTTCACAAAAATTCATATAAAAATACACATTATGTACAAATATACATAAAAAATAATGAGTTATCTACCTTAACTAACACGTATATAAATAATAATAAAAGTAAATTATATCAATCATATTAACCTGTGATTCGTGATTCACTGTACCAGATTCAATTTGATTTTCTAATATATGCTAAATATCAATTTTATTAAATATACAATGCAAACCTAGTTAAGATCTTGGAACACATTGAAGCAGTGCCGGTTTTAGATATAAATTGTCCCTAGGTATTATTTTTCAAATAAAATAGCTGATCCAGTTTGTGATCCAAACACAAGTAGGTACATTAAGTGTCGTTTCTTTATTTGAACATGATCACGTAAAAACCATGTTTGACCTTTCGCCATATGAAGATGTGGTATCGTATATAGCGGGCTTTGTAACTTCACAGGTTATAAAAATAATTTCTTGTGACATTTACAAAAAATATATAAATGGAAACTACTCGTCTCCTTTTAATATACAGGGTGTCCGGTAAGTACCTCCTAATCTCTCGGGAGTGTATAGGGGAGGTCAAAATAAAACTAGTCCTTCCTATAATTTTTTTTCCTAATGTGCTCACGCGCCTTTGACAAGTACTTTAAAATCAACAGGGTCTAACAACGAAAACAATAGAAAAGAACTCCATGGAGACAAGAGTAATAATAATTTGTAGATGTATTTTGGTCATAGATGTTGATTTTACAAGAAACGGCATTATTCATTCCCTTAATTCACCACCAGTAAATGTTTATGGTGAATCTGTAGGCTGGCACTAGCGGGAATGATTTTATTGTAAAAAAATAAATTTTAATTGTTGTTGTATTTGTTACCAATTTTTTTCAAAACCGATTTATCTCGCAAACCGTTCATTTTTTCGAAATAAATAAAGAGTACCATTTTTAAAGAAAAACCTTCAGAGTATCTAATAATAATATTATCAGTTTGATAAAATTACTTCTGTCAAAATTTTGAGAAAAATTGTGATAGGGCCAGTCCGTTTCTGGACACCTGATAATAGCAAAAAGTTGATTTTAGCATCAAATCGTAGAGCTCCATGTGTAATACAACGTACGAAAATTTTATTAAAATATACAGGGTGGTTTCAAAGTTATAACCCTAAACGTTAATTTCTAGGTACCCCTTTGACCCCCCATAACTCCGTTA